>NC_051065.1:120538322-120768322 GCF_004664715.2 Peromyscus leucopus | reverse complement strand
AGTTGCTGGCAGGACAGAAACTTCTGCCAACAGTGGTACATCAGGAAAGGCAATGCACAGAGAATCTGTGACTCAATGAGGTTTGTTCATAAACATAGAGTTTAAATAAGTAAGTGAAAGAGATGGAAATCGTGTCAGAAGAACTGATGTTTTCTTGTTTTGAGCCTGTGAAAAATGATATCATTCTGAGACCAACTGCCACGGGATAGAATTTCTCCTTTCTAGGGAACATGACTGCAAATGCTTAAGTTTCTTTTTATGGAATGTTTGAAATTACTTGAGGTAAAATGACTCCAGTCAGTGAACTCTGTGAGAACACTGATCTTCAGTTATATATATCACTACATGGAAACATGTTGTTTTGAGATATATAAGACACCAGATACATGGCTTCGCAAATAAGAGTTTCCTTAAATGAGTATTTTTACAATCATTGAATATTTTCCTGGCTACATGTACGTTTTATTTTATTTTTATGTTTTTGGAAATGAGGTAGAAATTCACTGAATTACTTATGGATTCCATTGTGGTTTTTCCAATGATAGGACAAATTTAATGCTCTGTTCCTCTTTGTTTCTGTAGTTTGGAGCTCCTAGGTCTACTACCACTAAGGATCAGTGATTTGCAATGTTTAATGTTGCCTAGCAGGGCACACTGTTTTACTGTCTGTTCAGTAAGCTAACATTTCCTATTAAATTCACAACACAGTCTCTGAATAGGTAGCCAGCACTTACTAGGAATAAAGGAGAAGCATTTAGGGCTTTTGATTTCTGTCAGGTCACTGGCTAAGTAGATCTGTAAGGAAAAGAAGTGATTAATCAAATTCAGAAGATGTGGGATTAATTCCTTCAGTTGCCTGAGAATGCCTTGAAGACAAGAGCTTCATCAGCATTTACCTTGACCTCCTAAGGTGAAGTTTTGGTTGCTGTTCTGTCTGATTGATGTAAGGATGCATAGAATGAGCTGCACGGAGGTCAAAATGACTTCTAGAAGTACATACAGACATGTTAGAACACATGGAGACTTCGTGTCCTTCTACATAGGCTGTGCCATTTGTATATCAGACACCCCTCTGTGAGAAAGAAGCACTATTTTCTCTAAAATGGTTCAACTGAGAACCAGAAAAACTAAAGGACTTGCTAGAAGCTATCAAATAAATGAGAAGTAAAATTGAGGCCTGAACCAAAGTTTTTGACTCTAAATAACTTTAAGGAAAAACTATTCCTTAAGAAAGGTGAAGAGAGTGTTATATACTTGCAGTTACCCAATTTAACACTTTAGCCCCAGAGTACAGTACAGTATAGTAGTAGAAGAGTGTTCAATGAATATTTACAAAATTTATGAAGAATTAACAAATGAGCAGATTATGGTTTGATTAATATTTGAAGTCTTAGTTTGGCTGCATGTAGTAGCATGAATGACAAATATACCCTATAAGCTTAGCTCTTTGAACACTTGGTCCCTAGTTGGTGGTGCTGTTCAGAGGTAGGTTATTGAACTTTAGGTGGTGGACACCTGCGATAGACAGGAAGTGTGGCACTGTAGGCATTTAAAACTACATAGTCTTGCCTGATTTCCAGGTCCCTCTCTCTGCCTCCTGTTTGTGATGGAAGATATGATTGCTCAGCTTTGTGCGCCTGACCCTGCTGCCATGCCTTGCCCATCATTTTGGACTTCCCTCTGGATATATAAGCCGAAATAAACTATTCCCCATGTTGCTTTGGGCCATAGTGTTTTTTCACTACAAAAGAAATGTAGCTGATATAATGTACAACCTCTAAAAAAAATCAAGTTTAATTTGCACTGGTTGAAGGATATAAAATAAATACTGAATATGTTATGTTCTAGCTTGTGTTGATTGTTCAAACTGACATGTTGAATGAAAGTATGAGAGTCAAAGTCTTTGATGGCTTTCCCACTAGTTTCAGAGTTCTCCTTAAACTCTCTGAATTCCCACCAAACAGATCAGCTGAGTTGTTTGATAATTCATAGACACAATTGTCTTTAGCTTAGTCACTTCTCCACCTGAGTAAGTCATTAAGACATATATGATTATGCAGTCAACAAAGAACTTACCATTTCAACTAGCCAAGTACTCTTTTCTGTTGATTTTTGACCACAATCTCCAGAAAGGCAGTCATTATGTGGATGTAATAAGCAATAATCAACATTTAATTACTATCGTGACCCAAAAAGAAGAAACAGTAGCCTGGTGGTTTTACTCAGAGCCATAATACTCTTCAAAGAGTGTGACCAGAACCCATGCTATTTGATGTTTGGTGCTAAACTCTTTTCAATGCATGCTTTCTTTTCTGTCAAATTTATACATTGTTATTAAATCCTTGGTATCACTAAACAGAATGAGACAGACATGGTGTTACCATTCATTCCCCACAAAACATCAAGCACATTTGGACTCTTTAATGACAATAACCCATGTTCAGAGGAAGGGAAATTTTCTCCCTTCAGGATTTTCCATGTTCATGGACTATTACAGCTGAGACAGAAGTCTTAAATTAGTAGACTTTGATGATGGTGCATAAGCTAATAAGAAACATGTTAGCCATAAAACAACTGTTGTTTGAATTGAGTTAATGTTTTAATATATTAAAGCACTTGTCAACATGACTTCAAACAAAGGAAGGTTCAGAAAATTCTTCTTTTGTAGCAGAAAGGAAACAGCCTTGATACAGAAGCACAGAACTTGGCTCCCTAAGTAAATTTCATCACCTACTGGGTCTGTGATGGAAACTCCTGATTCATGAAAGAGGAAAAAATTGTCCAAACACATATATCGCCACCATTTTTTATAACTAGGCAATACACTTTGATAACTTTGAATAGGCTTCTTTAAATCTCTCTCAACCACCTTCAGGTAGTTACACTTTATTGGTAGTAGGAGTTAGTGATAATGAAATTTCAAAGAAGACATTGCCATATAGAACTTTAATACCAGAAACTAAAAGGGTCTGTTTTCCCATAGAGACCCTCCCAAAGTCAAGAAATGAAAAGCTTCTATTTAGAATCACTGAAAATTTCAACTAGTTTTCTACATTTCTCTTTCATTCTTTCCATGCATACAAGGGAGTCATTTACTACCAGAGATATGAGAAGTCTAATGTGTGTGTGTGGTGTGTGTGTGAATATATATACATATATGTATATGTATATATATATGTATATATATATATTCTATTTAAATGAAATGATGACCTTGGCATGACATTAAAAACATGCACAGGGACTCTGTGTGACTTGTTTAAGTTCTGGATGTGGCCTTATACAATTTGAAAAATGGGCTCAATTATCTGTCATTCCCCTTTAATTCAGACTATTCAACTGTCTGTCTTCTTGCACAATTATCCTTGGCTATTTAAATCTAATTTAAAAATAATTTGTGACCATTCATTATGTCCAAAATTCTGTTGCTGGCTCTTAGAAAACTTGATTCCAATTGCCTGGAAAAACTACACACACACATACACACACACACATACACACACTCACACACACACACACACACACACACAGAGAGACACACACACACATGCACACATACAGATACAGAGACGTAGCGACTCCAATAATCTTAATTTTTATATTCTAGATTTAATAATAACTAATTTGTGAGCCCACTGTGTGGTGCATGCCTTTAATCCCAGCACTCAGGAGACACAGGCAGATGGATCTTTGTGAGTTCAAGGACAGTTCAGTTCCAGGATGGCCAAGGCTATACAGAGAAACCATGTCTCAAGAAAAAAAAACAATAATTTATGTCGATGTTTAGCACTTTAATACTTTCCTTTCTTGAAATTGTCTTCCATTATGGTAGCCATTTTCAAGTTAAATACAATTACTTTAATAGGATTTGGCCCGTGTCTAACAACAGTAGTTGAAAAAAGTAAGTTCTGATTATGGAAAATTATTCAGTACCCATCTCATGGTCAGGCTACAGTTTAAAAGAAAGAATGTATCTTATAACTGATGAGTTAAAGACAGCATCAGAATTTGTTATTTTAAATTGTGTTATCCTTTCAATTCTTTTTACATAAGGAGGCCTATGGTAGAGAAATGTCTCAAATGTATACTCAAAGCAAAACATTTTAGGGTAGTCAACTCAACTTCTAAGATATACATGATAACAGTAATCCTAATGTTTCCTAACCTTCCAATTTATTTCCTTTACCTTCTTCTTTTTTTCCATTCCCCTATCCTACAATTTCCTTTTTTTCTTTCTATAATATTGTATTTTGCATTTTTTAGCCTTCAAATTATTTGGAAGTCCTTTTGACCAGACTACAAGAAAGTCATTAAAGCCAATATAAACGGCATCATATGTAGTAATTATCTAAATTATTCTATTATTAATAAAATCTCAGGAGTCAGATACTGGAGTTAAACCTGAAAGTTCCACAGAGCAATGGAGAAATGATCAGCTGACCCCTACTCTCCATATATCCCATGGATGGAGATACATATTACAGTTTCGTTTTACAACCAAAATTGACTGAAAAAGTCGACAGATGCCTTTTACATGATCAAACATAAAACAGAAAATCATGTTTAGCTGACTTGTACACACTGTACATTTGATACTTATGTTAATGCAGATATGTATATTTCCTTTAAAAGTTTATGTGTCTTCAGGACAAAAGGACCAAACACCCATGAAAACAAGAAGCACAGGGGATCCAGCCTCTCAGAATGACTCTGTTGCAGTTTTCTCAAAATTCTATATCCAGAACAACTTCAAAGCTGCTAGTTGAGATGGCCCAGCCTCACAGACTACTCAAGCCAGGACTTCTGACAAGCTCTACAGTTTCTTATCACACAAGGGACTAAACAAAAAATAATACAGCTACCTCTCCCAGGACTTGATCCCCATTTTTTCAGGATCCTTTAAAAATGTCACTGCCCCCAGACAACAGGGAGCAATCTAGAGAACATGATGCTCACATTCGTAATGTGAGGTGGGTGGTTTCTGGTCATTCAGTGGATGTGTGTCATTGTTTAGTAGGGATTAGTTTCATGTTGCTACTGGTCATGGTCAGAAAAAAGAAACTAAACAAAAGAGATTGGATTCTAGGATCTCTTTCTGAAAAGAAACTGGAGGGGGGTGATATAAAAATGATAGGACAAAATGGTAGATTATTGAATCTGTGTTTAAACTAAAAAACAACTATTAGTCTCAAATATTTTACATTGGTATGATCTTTTTATATTGATATAAAATTATTTTGTTATGAATAGTGTATGTATGTTTCCACTCTTGTTTAAGGTATTGTACCTATGCAGCTCATTTAAAATGTGATTTAAAGTTCTAGTCCTTAAAGACTATTATTACAAACTGTTTAGTTAAATTAAGAAATGTAGGTTAGTAGTTAGTCATCTATAATAATCAAACTTGTAGTCATGTAGGTATGTTTTTAAGGTCAAACAGAGAAATATTTTAGATAGACAGATGGTCTTCAAACACTTCAGAGACCTACAGAATATGGCATTTAAGATGTTTTAATAGCATAAGACTTCTCATGGGAGTGAAACATGTCTGCTCTTGGCAGCACCAATTTACTTCGAAAAGGGATGATGGGCATCAAAGAACCTCCATATGGAGTTTGCTTTCAATGTGACTAAACTAGCCATCTGGGCACAAAAGTACCCTTGCCTCGATTGTTGACAATATGCGGCCCAAATTAGAGGAGCAAGACACAAAAACAGGGACTGACAAACTTTGCCAAGACAAGGTAAGTAGTTTTTCAAAATTCCTGCTTCACATAAAAGTCTGTCAGATATTCTAGGCCTATAGGCCAAAGATGGATGCACCAACTTTGCAGAGGAACATTGGTGACTGTCCAGGCAGCCAGCTATCTCTGTCATTTCTATAGTTTTGGAAATTTTTTGCTCTGAACTTCCTGTTTACTCAGGTACTATTATATTCTTCTCTTTAATGGGTTTTTTGATGGGGATGAAAACTAGATAGTTATATTTGCAGTTTTCCTTGTTACCAAAGTCAGAAAAGAAACTTACATAAGAGATGTAAAGTTTATAAGGTGGATAAGCAAAATCTTAAGTTGTTTATCAAAAAGGTATTTTAAGATCTATAAAGATAGTTTCAAGACGGTAATACAAGTTATGATAAAAAGTGGTTTTGGTATAAAACTTTGGACTCACTAAGATAAGATAAATAGTACAATACTTTCTCCAAATTTGCCAAATACAACTGGACTGAATATAGTGAGTGTAATTCTTACTTGATAATTGCTCTTATTGTATATAGTTTTACTATGTTAGAGTTAAAAGCTTTCCTTTTTATTTAGAAACAAAAGGGGGAAATGTTGTGATATATTTGTATACTGTTTGAAGACGCATTGCTGTGACTGGTGTAATAAAGAGCTGAATGACCAATAGTGAGGCAGGAGAGGATAGGTGGAATTTCTGAGGAGAGAGAGGAAGAGGAGGAGGAACCTAGGCATATGCATTACAATCCAGACCCCTAGGAGACAGGGTACAAAGCAGAGGTAGCTGAGCTATGTGGAAGAATGTAGATTAATAAAAGCAGCTTTTAAGTTATAAGAGCTAGTTGGACAAGCCTAACCTTATGGCTAAGCTTTCATAATTAATAATAAGTCTCCATGTCATAACTTGCTGGCTAGTGGTCTCAACCAAAAAAAAAAAAAAAAAAAAAAAAAAAACAAAAAAAAAAAACATACTGCTACAACCATAGATGCTACATTACCCAGTAAGCAGCTTGAAGTCACACACTTAATAAAACCAGTGAGGACAGAAGGCAATAGATGAGGAAACAGGGCAGTAAGCCTGCAGAGATATGATGTCTCATGTAGCTAGCCTCATGCCCTTTACAAATTACTGTTTAATACTCACCATATTAGGTAGCCACAGATGCCTGTAATTACTACATCATGCTAGGGTTCAATTATTTCTTCAGTTTTTTAGAATGCACATTCAGAACTTAATTTGTTTGCTTTCTATTGTTAAATGTGTAATGAAATCCCCAAACTAGCAGAAGATGTTATTATGAAGACTCTCTGTAGGTTAAGAGGCCACAGGACCATTCCTTTCATCACAGTAAGGTGAGCTTGAATATGCTATGGCCATTAGTAACTGCTCTGAATCTGACACTAATTCTATCTGGGGCAAATGAAATAAAAACAAAAACAAATGTCTGAAAATGTAATATTCCCTATGCTTTCTGGATTTTCTTTCACCTTGATCCCCTCCCCCAATTTTCTCACAGTTTCTCAGCTGCTCCTCCTTATCTTCTTCACACACCTTGTGTTTGAGCATGTTAAGGTCATGTAAAGGTCACTGGCATCTCCTCCTGCTCTTTGGGTTCACACTTCAGAACCACTTCATCCAACACAGCAGAGTTGATCATTGTACTAGAGTATACATACCGTCTAGCTCCACTGTATGATGGCATGTGATATTTGGAATATTCTTCCACATCAATATGTTTAAAGTTTGATTCAATTTTAGGGATGAAAGATAAAATACATGGAAAGCAACTGTATGATGTTCAGCAGAGAACACCTGCTAGTAACCTCCCAGAAGGGACCAGTCTGGGCTCTGGCAGCAGGTTCCCTTCACCTTCCTATTCCCTTATGCTGACACACCTGTCCCTTTGCCTTGAGGCATTTCCCTAAGTAAAGCCTCTCTCAAAGACTCTAATACCCTACTCATCCATCTATTCTGACTCATTCATTCAAAATTTAAGGGGATTTCTATTTTAGGAAGTCTTTAAACGAGGGATATGAAAACTTTTTATAAAGGCAAAGCTAAGGAATGGACAAAGGCACTAGGATGCTTCCTCTCAAACACTTGACCAGACATTTGGAGATGTCTATAGGATGGCAGAGAGAGGCAGGAAGCCATCAGTACCAATGCTAATCTGATTTTTTTTGTTTTTCGTTTTATTCTCTTCCTTGGATACAAGGGCAACACTAGGACTGCTAATATCAAATCAGGGTCCTCACATCTAGTCTATGGAGGTTTTTTCCTATAGCTTCAGAGGTTCTTTACCAAAAAATCCATATTTCTAGTTTTTCCTGCAATATTGGGTATGTTACACAGTGAATCTACTTTTGCAGGAAGCAAGACTTGTCTGAAATCAAGTTGTGAGTTTTAATGTGAAGTGACAGCTCACACACCAGTCTTTTGGGTCCTTTTCTCTAAAACTATCCATTGCCATACTTGGCCTAGGCCCCGCTATTTGGTAAAGACTCATCCATTTTGGCTAAGTTGTGACAATTCCCTTAACTAAAGTAATCATCTTTCCAAACTAGTGTTCTCATTCTGGTTTTTGCCTTCCCTGCCCTGGGGACCTCAAGTAAAGGCCATTCAATAAAGTTATTTACCTGTCACCTGACATTCTTTAACTGACTACTTACTGCTAACCCCTACCAATATCCAACTGTGGACAACACAGGAAACCTTTCAAATTTACCTATGCCTTTCTGTCCTGTATCTGACTGATTTTGAAAGCAGACATCAGGTTCTGAATTACAGAGACCTCTTCTGTAGCCCCTGCCCCAAATAAGGCTTATATTATTTCTCAGTCATTCATCCCCTTGGCTGTGTTTCATTCATTTTCATTACATTTTACTTCTTTCTTTCATGTGCCCTGTCTTGCCAGATGAGGGTCACTGCTACATATGATGTTAAAAAAGCTCTGTGAACCCGTATATGTACAATGGTCCATTCTTAACAGGACTCAGTCAGTCACACAGAGAGGGCATTCAAATAGAGATGCCAATTTCAGTCTGACCATCCTTTCTATACACAAGGATCTATACAGCAATGTAATAAAATGTGTTATATGTTTGAAAAAAAAGTAAGTATTCTTTCTGTTCTACTGCACTGTCCTAGAAAACATTCAAGTGATGACTTCAGATTTCTCACCTGCAACCATTCTGGAAGGAAACCTCTCTGGCTTCTCGACAGGAAAACTCTCCACATTTTTTTTTCATGTGGTGAATTCATTTAGTCATGGGGTGAACACCTGTGTGACTATTTAAAAACCATATCACCAGGTGTGTGCATAGGAGTGTCTCTTGCCTTTGTATAATGTTCTCACTGATTTCTCAGCAGGCTGGGTCAGGAAAAGCCTTCAAACTGAATATAGAAAAAGGTCTTAAAGGATTTAAAAAATATAACTCTCTTATAAGTGTGTGCAATGAAAATATTGCAGCCAAATTACACAAACAGGCTTTAGCTTTATAGTTATTTATGTTTATATAGGATGTGAAATTGTTGGCATCTCGGGGTATTCCACTAAAGGTTCATCACAGAAGAAAAAGCAGGGTTTGGGGGATGGTACATTATAAGACACAAAATTGACTTATAAAGTAAGGATGTTTTACCTTTTACTTTGCCTTAGGTTCTCTGTTCCTCTTTTCCAAGAAATCGATGCTTTAGGGAAGGCATTTGGTTTGCATTCAATTGAAATGTCACCACCTACTTGAACAACTGAAATTTTTTTAATGGGTTTTTTTGAGAAATCTGGAGCTGAGGCTAGAAAACAAAATTAAAAAATGAATCATTAAATCACTCAATTAACATGCAGTAACAAGATTAAACAAATATACTGTATAAAATTTAACATTTTATTCAAAATTAAAGGTAATATAACTCAAGTTGTCTTAAGGTCAATTTAAGCATACACAGACTCACACATACACACTTGCACACACATACACAGTCACACAACATATACACACACGGATAAAAACATGTATATACATATGTTTGTACATGGTTTACGTCCCTGAGGCAAATCACAGGTATTTTATCACTGTGTCCAATTTCTTCTAGAATATTTAAGGTGGGGAAATAATAATCTGTCTTCAACAGAGGTAGATCAGCTAAGCGCAATTTAAAAACCTCACATTTGTTAGTCTCAGTCTACCCAGTTGGATAAATAATAGTTCACTGAAAAGAGAACAAGCAGGAGACTTGGGAAGCACCCAAGCCTTCCCTGATCCTACAAGTTGGATCTGTGTATCTAATCTCAATTTCTAAAGTCCAAATGAACTGAAGTTTCCAGATATGTCAGGCTATCTGACTTATTGGCTTTTTCAGGGATTGCTTCTCTGCCTTCATCTGGCCTATGCAACTTGCCTTTGTGTCCCAGATTGCAAAGAGTGTTCTCAATTAAGTGTCTATTTGGCTTGCCTTGTGTTTGGACAACAACAGTTCAGTTCTTGACCATACGGATAGCCAACTTTTAAATGTGGCTATTTTCTCAGTTAAATTGTAAGTTCAGTAAAGGCCACTCTCACTTGAGTATTTTTATTCTTGGATCCTGGGATATAATAAATGTTCAGTGAAATAGTACTGATTAAAGAATGAATAGGATACCTGGCATCCAAAGGCCTATTATATTTGATCTCTTACTTCATTCTTCTTGTTTCTGCCATTCTTCCTATCACTAATCAACTCTTGGGTAAAAATACATCACACTCATTTATTGCAGGAGACACCATTGCTTGAATTTCATGTGGTACTAATCTCACACTGTTCCAACCTTAATACTTTCCACCCTAAGGAACCGTTTTCCTTATTCTGCACTTACTTCAGTATCTGCATGACAATATGACAAGAATTCTAGTTAAATAAATGAAGGGAAGCTTAAGGAAGTGTTCTTTTTAAAATAAGGGGCAGATATGGGAGGATCTGTCTTCTCCCTTTACTTCTGCCCTGAATATGAACTTGACGCCTGCAGCTCCAACAGCCGTCTTGAACCCACACATCTACACATCTGCAGGAAATGGTTCTCAGTATAACAGCCCAGCTGCAGTGTCATACTTGACAGCCAGTGCACACCTTAATGGAGATAAAGCAGGTCACCATGTCTTAAGTCTCTATAAATTGTCACTTGCTTTTTTTATGCCCCTGTGGTTGAAAATAATTCTCATGCTCATATTTGTAGCTGAAAATATTCCTTTGGATCTCATTGTTTTGTATTCAAGACCACCCGCTAGAATCTAGTTAGTTGATTAAAACCATACTGAATTTGGCACACAACTAATGATGGGATCTTAATGGATTGCTAAACTAGAAAAATAATTAAAACCTTTCATGTTATAAAAAGCTAATTGAGATATTTCTCATTGGTTCTAGGGAAAGTAACTTCTCGTTCACAGGGAAAAAAATCAGGTCAGATGATGTATGAATAATAGCATGTAAAGGTTTCATTTCAAATTTCTTGGTTATAAATGAATAACTCACCTAACACTCTCAATTCTGCATTTGCATAAATTGTCTGATATTTATTTTCTGCAGCACATTGGTAGATCCCGGAATCCGACACATTCAGCATGGTGATGATAAGAGTCCCATTATCAATCTGAATTCTCTCCTAAGGAATAGCCATCAAAAGATGTTTTGCATTAATATAAAAACTGTTTCATTGTTAATGTAAGCATTCTCATGAACAAAATATATTAATGAACATTTGAGCCTATCACTGACAACTTTCCCTGCAAGATCCTGAGTGGCTTTCTAAAGTTAAAAAAATGTTCAAAGTATAATTTTTTGTGGAATAATTTGGGGGGTGGCTGGAATAATCTGTGCTATATCCTTTCTTTGAAAACTGGCATTCTCTGAACAGAATATATGGAATTGCCTGTTCTATGATATTCAAAATAATTTAGAAAGTTCCACGGAATGTCCTGGAATGTGATGACTTTACAATGTGTTGCATAAGTTCTAAGTTAGAGAAGCCACAGCCTTTCTTTCTATAACCTCCTCTAAAAACCATCTGAGTCAGCATCAAACATCTGCTACAAGGAGTTGTTTAGGGTACTGAATTATGATTTTGTGTGCAGAAAGTAAAGTAGTTAATAATAAAAATCTAGCCTAAACTAAACATTTCAGTGAATCTGCTACTGTTCTCTAAGGATAATATAAGTAGGTTAGAGAAAACAAAGAAAAAGAGAAAGCATTCCAAAGGTACCCTGGAAAAACGTTACACTGAACCAAAGACACAACAAACATTGTTTTTCCTTCCAAATAACATATTCTCTGACTATGGCTACATGTGCAAAATAAAATGCAACATTAACACAATTATTTAGAAAATATTTGATAGGGGAAAAGTTCTCTCAGGGGATAGACATTCTAAGAGAAAACATGTTTATATTTAAAATGTGTACAAAAACTCAGATCTTCTTTATGGGAGTAGGGACAGTCATCATATTTCCTAGAAGCAGGAGAGTGGGTATCAACTCAGAGTCTGAGTCCTTCTATGAGACAAAATTCAGCACGCTATATCGTTTACTCACTGCTCTGTAACTTTGGAAAATAGTTTCCCTTCTCTGTGTTCCTCATCTGGATGGTACCCACAGGGACTGTTCTGAAAGTCAATTTTAACTTTAGTAGCTGCTATACCATATTGGACAAGTGTTTCAGCCTTTGTGGAATACATCTCTTCATATATCTAAAGTAATGATCACTATCTATCTCTCCTACATTATCTTGAAGATAAAGCAATGTACAGAAAAAAAAAGAGTTTGAGACCTGATCCACAGGAGAGCACATCAAATGTTAGCTTTGCTGATGATGCAATCTTTTTAATTTGTTACTGTTTAGAATATTTTATTTATCCTTGATAACTCATCCATTTCATAGTCTTTTGATTATGCCCCATAGTTCCCCACTGCACCTCCCCCTATATCCATCACCAAAATCCCTTCCCAACTTCACATTCTCTTCTTTCTTTTTTCTCTTTCTTTTCTTCTTCTTCCCTTTTCTTTTTTAATTTTCCCACTGAATCCAGTTACTGCTACCTGAACATGTGCTAATGACATCTGAATGTGGATTCATCACTGTTAGTATGACTCTGTCCAAGTTTTTAATCCCAACCCTCTTTTCTTCCTTTGAGTTTGTTTAAGGATTACATAAATGTAAAGTTTCCTTCCCTAGAGTACACTGAATAGTCCAAAGACACGAGCTACTACTGAGAATGACTATTATTTGGCCTAAATGTACTTGTAAGGGAAGGAATTTCTAACATATATTTCCTTACCTCCGGGTTGAGGCGTTCACCATTCTTTAGCCATGTGTACCAAGGATTTGGCTTTCCACTAGCTTTGCATTCCCAAAACAAGCTGTCATAGATTGAAAGGTATGTATTTTGGATTTTCTGTTCCCATTCTGGAGGGGCTTTAAAAAAAAAAGCAGATCAATAATATCTTGTTGGCAGTCCAATCAAGGTAATGCAGTATGTTTCACGTTCTTAGTGATGAGGGGATTAACTTGATCCAGATGAACTGCCATCCCAGATGTGAGGTATGGGAGGAGGACAGGACGGGAGGGGCCAACTGCCAGAGTCTAGCAGGGGCAACCATCACAATTATCACCCCGTATTTGGCTCAAGCTAAAGGTTGCTGTCTGTCATTTTGCTGCACCTGTACAGCAACTTGTAAATTCTGAGTAAAGGTCAAAATTCAGAAGACAGCTAAAGAATATTGCCATGCTAAATCATAGCATATAAGTCAATTAAGATGTAAAGACTAAATCTAAACACTTTGAGGGCAAATTTTCTCTATATATTTAAATCTAACAAAAAAGTAAATATATGTAAACCAGAAATAATCCAACCCAATATCTTGACAAAACATAAATGGGAGCCTCCATTTTTAAATAACATAATCCAATATCCTCTGGGCTCTTGAGGAGGAATGCAGACTGTGGGAGTTGTAGTAGAGTGAGATATTTAACTTGAAATCAACACATGGAGTTTTGCACACTTCATAGTCTAATCTAAGAAAGCACTGCACAGTGGTAAGGAAAAAGCAACTGGTGCATCAAATTCGAAAGGAAGGAGTTGTTAGTCTTACTGTCATTCAAGAAGAAAGCTGGGATGTAAATTAAATGTATTAATGTGGATATTCATTATGTTATGGGTACTTGAAACCTGCGCACAGTTGCTGGTCTCTTATCTCCTTTAGTGCTCTCCTTGTATCCCTGTGGAATGTGGAGTTCCTGCTTTTCCTTGGAATCTGTGGAAAAGTCTACCTACATAGACGTTTGACACTTCTGCATTTAATTTGGTTTAGGATTCCCAGAACCCACACCATGAGCTCACAACTGCCTGTAACTTGGGCTTTTGCAGGGTCCGATGCCTCTAGATGTTTGCAGAGATGTCAGCTAAGCCTTTTAAGATACTTTGAAAATTCAGCAGCCAAATTATAATCATTGAACAGAGGAAAACGCTGCCTTTTGGTGAGTGCTACTACAAGGGAGAAGTCTGAGGATAAGATTCTTCAGCTTGCACAGAAACAAAGTCAATAAAAAAGGAGTTATTGACTGAGCCAACAACAAGGGCTATTTTATTTTAAACACACTTCTAATGTATCTTCATGAGCTATCTACCTAAGGAAAGCAAGAGAGGCATGGAGACAAGTATTCCTTGGTTCCTGCCTATAGTCATCTAAGAATAAACTGCTGCATGCCCTGTCTATGGATGCAGTAGTACTGAGTAGGCTGCTGAAGAAGCAAAATAAAATAAAATAAAAAAGTGGGACCATAAAATGAGGTACTTAGCATGCACCTGATACCAGACTCTTTCAACCTAGCCTTGTAACATAATGTGCAGCACTCACTACAGCAAGTACAGGAAGAAATGGGGCCATATGGAGTTGAAGTGTTATATACCACAAAACCTGTGTGGCTGACTCCAGGCTTCTCTACTGTGATACATGCCTTCATTAAGGCTCTCTAGGAAGCTGGTCACCAAAGAGAAGGAGTCATGGTATCCCTGGGTTGTGAGGCTCAACCTATGATTATCTCCTATGGAAGCCAGATCTATTTCCAATTTTAGAACATATCCTTTGAAGCCTTGAGAAACAAACCACATCAAGGTTTATGAGAACCCAGTGCACTGGCAAAAACTGAACCTTCTTTCTGTGTGCTTAAGCAGTTTGTAAATATTTATGTGAAAATATGTTTGACCCAAGAAAAATTGCATTTTTGTATGACTTCAGAGCTTTTAAGTTTAAGATCTAAGTTTGAAAGATTTATCACTTTCATTTTAAATTATACATAAAATACATTATATGTATATTTAGATGATGATGATGATGATGTTAGTCTGTCTGTCTGTCTGTCTGGGGGAATGTGCATGTCCTGCAGTGGCCAAAGGTGCCAGATTCACCTGGAGCTGGAGTTGCAGACTGACTCTTGTTACCTGCCTGATATAGGTTCTAGAAATTAAAACCAGGTCCTCTGCAACAGCCATACATTCTCTTAAATATAAACTTTTTCTCAAGCCTCAATATACTGTACACATACATACAAAGCACACGCTTGCATGCATACATACATACATACATATTGCTTAATGTAATAATCACAACATTAAAACATATTCATTTATTTAATGTGCATATTTATTGGATCCCCAGCATTTTAATAAGAAAGTTGTCTTAAATGCTTTGTCTATGTAAGAAATAAGGTAAAAAAAAAAATGGGTTTACCATACAAGCTTGAGTTTTAGTTATTTCTCCCCTACTATAACTCCAACTAACTCTTTTAAATGCATTATATTCTCTGTAATTATCGTAAAATACATTAAGGTTAAATTCAGAGGTTAAAATGCAAAATATAGAAGGATATACAATGACACTATTCTTGAGTTGTAGCTTAAACTTATCAATATAATAAAATGGAAACTTTGTCTTGATTTTCAAGTATTATTCAGGTCTGGGATAAGATGATTTTTCTTCATTTTGTGTTACATAAATTAATATGTGGCTATGATGCATAATTATTATCTAATTCATCGGTTGTTTATTTTTCTTCCAAAGGGAATCTTAGTAACCACTGAAAGCTGACGAGTGAGATGGACTTGGATCATTGTGTTAAAAACTATGGTAGAGTTAGAAGAGTTCAAGTTTAGATGATTCTTCACAGTTTTGACCTTGAATTTTAATATCAATATCTGTGAGATCTTGCTAAACTAATCTGAAATGTCCAAACTGTAACATCACTGAAAATTATTTAAGCCTAAGATTATTCTAGACATTATGAGTTAACATTTTTAAAATTCCAGGTCTTGAAAGATATATAGAATAAAGTAGTTTATTGTCAATTCAGTCTATAGATAATTGTATTCCGATCATCACTTGCTGTAGCTTTTTTTATCATCTAAAAAATGAAATATTTTTATCAAAACTGAGCCAAAACCTTTATTATTTTTAGTGTGGTAAAACTATCAGTTGTTCCTCTACTAATTCATTGCCAAAGATACTGACTGACAAAAATGTCCTTTAAGAAATAACTACTACTGAAAAATCAAATTACTTTTCTTGGCAAGCATCAATAAAATTGTAGAACAATAATAAAAAGGAAATTATATTCTATTTATAAGAAACAACTTTCACTTCAGGTTAAAATAGGAAATTCTAAATGAAATGGAAAGTAACATATCCAAAGGCACATATATTCTCCTCATAAGATATTCAGTTATTACTGCTAAGGGATAATTATATTAAACTTTTCAGATTATCCAAACATTATTTTTAATAACTTTATCAGTGATGGTATCAGGATATGGAGAAAATATTTTTGTTATGAACAATATAGTTTTTAGGAGTTCTATATCTTAGAAATACCAAATAGTTTGATAATTCCTTCATTTTTTTAATAGGTTTAGTCATGCTGGAGAGATGACTCAGCAGTTAAGAGTACTGGCTGCTCTTCTAGAAGGTCCATGCTTGAGTCCCAACACCTATGTGACAGTTGGGAATCAGACACTTTCTTTTGTTATCCTAGGCTACAGGCATGAATGTGGTGCACATTAGAAAAAAACACATACAATTAAAATAATAAAAAGAGATGTTATTTTGGTCTGGATGAAATAAGACATAAGATAATATTTGGATAATATATACATTTATTGTATCATAAAGTATCTTTAGCTCAAATGATATTCTAGAAACTATGGCAAAGGTGTATCATGAGGAAATGAACTGAGTATTCTGTCATATTCATATGAGCAGCTAAGTACTGAAAAAGGAGAAGCAATGCAGTGCATTCCACCATTCAGTCTATTTTTCTATTCAATTTGCCTTTTTGTTTGTAAAGCCTATTCAGAATATTAATGATGATTGCCGTAGGCTACTTCTGAATATTCTATGGGAAATGTATTTTAGTCATGAATACCTTGTGTTTTAAACTTTAACGCTGTTAACATGAAATTGTTGACATTCTTCAGTCAACTATAATAAACAATGTTATGTATAGACTGTGCTAGAATTTATGCCATTGTGTGTCTCCCTGTGTATACTGTATGCATATGTGCAGATGTATATGCTTGTGCATGTTCATAATACACATCTGGAATGCAGAGATGGATGTTGAGGGGATATCCTTATTAATCCTGCTCTACCTTATTTTTGACACAGAAATTCTCTCTGAAGTTGGAGCACATTGATTGGCTAAACTGGCAAACTCTCCTCAGAAAGACTATGGTTTAATCATCCCAGACAGGGAATGACAAGTATATAATCCAATGTATGGGTTTTTTATGTGGTTGATGGAGATTTGAATTCAGGTCCTAGTATTTGTGTCACAAGTACTTTATCCACTAAGATATCAATACAAAAAGTTGTATTTTAAAGACAGTTATCCCTACCTGCTAAACATTAAACAAATTATCCAACTGGAAATGTGTCTTCCAATTTTTCCCATAATATGTGTACACTATATGTTACCCTATTTGCTCTGAAGCACAGTAAAAAAAAAAATCACACATTTTGCAATTCTATTTACTCACCATAGAAAACAAGTTGACCCTTTGCAAGGTTTCTTCCTCGGAGGTTACCTGCGATGCACTCATAGAAGCCTTCATCCTCTTGTTGAAACTTGGGGATTTCAAGGATAGCTTGGGATTTGCTGTACTTGACTTTCCCTGGCATCGGACTTCCATCCAACCTCCTCCAACTAATATCAGGGACTGGACTAAACAGGTACACTTCATTAGAATAGATGATGGTTGTCATTATACAGCAGGATAAAACAAGAGAAACCTGGGAAGTCACTCTCAAGTAAGACAGTTTAATCTATTACAGTGTGATTAGATTTCAGATCACACAATCATTCACCATTCACTCATTCAGGTATCTGTTTAAGATCTGCTTAGTCACCTGCCATGTACAAGGTATTGTGCTAACTTTAGGAAACATATTGCTGATAGACTACACATGCCCTCTGTCCTTGTATTGTTTTTAGATTAACAGAGAAACATACTATAATCAGAATGTAAACATAAATATATTTGCAAATTACAATAATCAAAACAAAAGAAATAGGATGCAGAGATAGTAATACAATTTAATCAATGGAAATGTGCTGATCATGGAAAATTCCTTTGAGAATTTAACATTTAAGACTAAAGCAGAGTCTACATATATTTAGATATTCTAATTTTAAAATCATAGTTTCTTCTGTAGCTAAATTAGCATTTTTGAATTAAAATATTCATGATAGGTGAATTTTATTGTCACAGATTTGAGGTAATATGAAATAATCTGTATAAATTTGAAACCCAAGCTTCATATCCTCTTAAGTTTGTAACTTGTATATTATTAATATAACAATACAATAAAAATGGATTTACATTATCTCTGTGTCCTATTAGAAAATATTTACAAATAGAGGTTTTCTACTTATAGGAATTTAATATTATAGTCTAATAAGAATATATTTAAAATAAGAAAAATGATATGAAATTAAGTTTCAAACAACAATCTATGAATTCTAAATCCCTAGTAGAGGAGGCCACATCATTGTATGCAGATGGATACACAGCTATAGGAAGTCACAAGAAGAAAGGATTCACTAACACTCATCATTTGTAAAGTGAAACTCCAGTGGTTTATTCAAGCTTCCCTTATTCTCTACCTTTAAGCTATGGTTCATTCCCATATAGATTTTTTCAGATGACTCAGACATCTCTACTCTAGTTGTATTTCAAATTTATACTGACAATGATATTAGTAAGTCTTTTGGCAGTCTATCAGTCTTGTGGAAGATGTAAGGTTCCTTTAAATCACCAAGAGTGATGTTGGAGAGCCATCCAATCATTAGCAGCATAGCCGACAGATAAAGATCTGTAGACTATTAGCAGCAAAATAGTGTAGAAAATGAGTGATGGCTCCCAAGAAGCTTTGAAGACAGCCACTAACCTGGGAAAACCTTAGGAATTCTTCCTGGCTAAACAGTATGATTGTCTTGTTGAATACATCAAAGACAAGTACAGGGTAAACTTGTGGAATTCCACACAGTGATCAGAAAACGTGTCCCAAACCAATGCTTGAGTTATCTTTTTTCTCAAAATTAATATACAGTTTCCAGTTATAATTTGAATTTATATAATACCCCATTTTTAGTTTCTATCGTTTTAAAATGCCATTTGCCACAACTTTAGATTGACATTTTAGTAAATTGGCATATTCCACAAACAATCACCCTAGGTTACTGGTTTTCTTATCACTCATTTTCTTTAGCTCCTAATGAATGAAAATGACGTTCTGCAGGGAAACGAATGTATTTAGATAGAAAGATATTCCCTATGTCTGAAACATTTCAAACTACATGTGATATTCAATAGTAAATATACAGACATTATCTATGTAAGAACAGTAGTGTTGTCTTTGGGTGGTTGTGAAACAAATGTCATTTATGTCCCTCTCTACTGATTTTTCCTTTCCATGAGTTTTCCACACTTATCATACATTATAACCTGTGTTGTAATTTTTTCCATGAAAATTAGTTTACCAAATTAGTGATAGAGAATTTGAGATGTGTATGCATTAAACATCCTTTATTATGTGTTTAAATTGGAAATCTGAGGTATATGGCAAAAACACACAAAATTATCCAAAAGAATCTTATAGACCAAAGCATTCATATATAAATGATCAAATATTAACTATTTTCTCATAGTTATATCTTACTGCTTCACATTTATTGTGAAGGTATATGTCAAATTTTCAAGTACTAAATGCTTAAATACCTGGAAAATGGCAGAAAGCATAATTGTTACAATCTCATACGAGATGGCTAAACTTTACTGGCAATAAAGTCTTCACTAGGTACTGTACTAATTACAATGTATACACAAGATTTCATTGACATTCCTTATAGCTACCAAGCAGAGGTAGGGTGTTATCTATGCTGCTGATGCTATCTTTAATTTCTTGGAAATACTTGTATTACCGTAACCTCACACTGCAATCTAAATATCTATGATTTCAAAAATTGGATCTCTATTTGCAGTGGTCCCACTATTCTGTGACACCTCTATGGTGTCAAACATAACAAGCTCAACTAATTCCAACTATCCTGACTTTCCCTAGGACAAAGAACTCGGCGACTATATTGGATTTTCATTGAGTAAGTGTTCTCCAATGGTAGAAAAGACAGGTTGTACAGATGCAGTTTTCCAATAGGTGCAGTGTAGCAGAAAAGCATCAGGTGTCCATCAGTTCTCCACTCCTACTCTTTCTAGCAGTATGCCCTACAGATCCTCATGTATCTTGTCACCAATAGTTATAGCAATTTCTTTTCAGCTGATGCCAAATTGTTTTAGCCAATAATAACTGCACAGAAAGCTGAGAATGTAGAAACATTCATGTCCTTAAGAAGAGTTCTTAATATACTACTCACTATATTTTGGGTATAGATACAACTGCTGTGTCTGTGACTACAGGGTAGTACGGTGTATTACTTAATTATTTGCAGACCTCATTTAGTTACCTGAAGCAGATTTTGAATGTTGCTTCACTCTGTACTGAGTCAACACTTCTACCTTGTTTACTCTGCCCCATTTCTTCTGTTCTTATGGGTATTTCATAAAAAGTCTTCAAGTTACTTTCAGAAAATTATCCTTTCAAACTAGATCTCCTAGAAGAATCTCTACATTCTAATCATGTGCAGCTTCAGTGAAATACTGACTACAAGGAACCCTTAAGTGTGTCACAGAATGGTGTTTCTAATATAGATGTTACATTTGCACAGAAATGGAAGTCTGTAAAATTAACCATCCATGACATAAAAAAGCAAGCAGTAGAACCCTTGTGCAAAGCCATGTACTGGGAAATGTATTTTGAGAACTTACTGTTCTACAGGATCAAAATTATTCCAATCTAAGAGGCAAAAGCAAGAAATATGGGAAAATACCAGTCTGAGCAGATATGGGATATTTTTCTCATTAAAAAGGAAAGAACAAAAACAATTATTTTTTCTTATTTCACTTATATTTGGGAAAATAAATATTTCTCAAGACATCCAATAATAGAAAAGGTTTTAAGACCCAATAACCTTGTTTATGTATTGCCATTAGTGTTGTTTTGTGTTTTAGGGTCAGGGTCTTACTGGCTGGCCTGGAACTTGCTACTTGGACTCACAGAGATCTGCCTGCCTGTGCTTCCCAGGATTCTAGGATAAAGGTGTTTGTCACCAAACCTGAATTAGATGGTGTTATTATTTAATAATTTTCAATTCTGAAGATAAAACAATCAGCGTCATAGAGTCTATATCTCTAGAGAAAGTTAATCTTTTGCCTACAATTTTATTTTCTTTAAGTAAATTGGTCCTGATTGAATATGGTGTAACATGGCTACTATACGTGCTACTCAGGAGGCTGTAGCAGGTGGATCAGGAATGGAAGGCCTACTTGGGACACAAGTTGAGTTGAAGGACAGCCCGAAAATTTTAATTAGGCCTTGTCTGAAAACAATGTCAAAAAAAGCAGGAATATATATGAAACTCAATGGTTAAGCACTTTTCTAGCAAGTATGAGGTCCCTCTTTCAATTTCTCCTAACTTAAATCATAAAAATCTTTCCTGTCTTTATTTGGTCTAAATTGAATTGGCACTTATATGTATAAATTTTGGACACAGAACACTGTTCAGGTATTCCTAATATAGGCTGGTGACAACTAGGGCAAGCCAATGAAAGATACCTTCCCTGACATAGCATTGATTTGGGGGGAACTATTGAAAAGGGCATCTCTTCCTACAAAAGTTTAACTCCAACTTTCAACCCAAAGAGATGGAATTTTAAGCTTTTACTCGGCAATGCACAAGCAAAAAGATCCATGAAAATCAAGACTAACAAGAAGAGAGGTATTTAAATTGTCCACACATTTCTAGACCAACATACAAATAAGCAAGTAACAAACCCACAAATCTCACAAAAAAAAAACATTAAATCCACATTTTCATTGGCCCTTTTAGTTTGTCAGTGCATCCTCTTCTTGTCTTTGACCCATTTGGGGCAATTTCTTGTGATTCTCAATCAAGAGTACCAGATTAAATAGACTCTAAAAACATTTCTTCAAACAAGATGTTAGTTTCATCAGCATGATCGAATTATATTGATATTATGAATTCTCTGTGAATATTTTATATTCTAGTATCTTACAATCATCATGACAACAAGACCATCAAAAATAATAATCCTTTATTTTTCAAAATTTCATTTTAATAAAGTAGTTGCTGAAGTAGAAAGATTATATAGCTACTAAATAAATTTGTGGATTCTTTCAGATATCATGGTCTTCATGGATAGCACTGATATTACATGATATAGAATCAGAGACCAAATACAAAATGATAATTATGGAAAAAATAATTCTTTTGAAGTTTCTATTTTATTCCGTGACTTTTCATGACACTAAATAAAATGTTGTTATTTTTACAGTTTCTCAAATGGATAATGGACAGCAAAACCAGAACCATGAATAGTGATATTTAAAGTTTTAATGTAAGTTTTTTTCTAAAATACACCATCCTATTCAAATAATAATGATTTTAATACAGTTATGTGTTGTTTATGTGATGTAGAGTGGAATGTAAATTCTACATTTAGCTATATTTTCTGGCATATTGAAAAGCAATGGATTTTTTGTGAATCATGTATTAATTCACAGGATGAGAATGAACAATTACACGCAGTACACAGTCTTATTGTGAAGATCACAAAAGTCATGTGTTTTAAATACACAGTATAATATACATTATACCATATAATGAGTATTAATATCCAATCAAATAATTGAATATTTGATTTGTCATGTCAAATGTAACAACTTCCATTAGGTCTCTCTCTCTCTCTCTCTCTCTCTCTCTCTCTCTCTCTCTCTCTCTCTCTCTCTCGTGTGTGTGTGTGTGTGTGTGTGTGTGTGTGTGTGTGTGTGTATGTATGTGTGTGTGTGTGTTTTCTCTTTGTTTAAGGTTCCATGTAATGAGGCCCCTGAAACTCATTCATTTTTAAATTCACCATTAACTTATTGCAGACCTCCACACCATGATTGAAATGGTGGCAGTCATCTATCAACACGCCTCAAGATACATTTTGTGCTTCTCTCCACTTAATGAACAAACAATAACCTTGATCCTGCTTGGTCATGTTCATGCCCTGCTGACAAGTGCAAATATTCAGGTGAAGGCATACTTTAATTTGAAGATCCTTTTCAAAAGTCTGTCTCAGTATCAAGAGTCCATTGTAGGTAGGAAAGAAATTCAACACTGTTCATCAAATAAAAGATACACTGTCTTTAAAGAACTGGCATTAAAAGTAAGATTAATAATAATCATTAATTGAGTAATTACTATGTACCAGATACTGTGACAGGTGGCTTCCATATGTCATATGAGTTAAATCCTCAGCTGGAAGCTTCTAACAATGCTAATTACCTGTTCAGAATGGTACTCACGTTTAAGCAGATAATTTCTACTAAATTATTATCTGCCAATTTTCCTTGACTTGAATTTCCAGCAGAGGCTAATTAATTGTGATCCACCCTCTAATCCTTTTCAGTTGCCACCCTTTCAATTACAAGCACAGTTGACTCTTCCACTCTTCTGTAGAATCAGTCATTCCTTCAGATTCTACCTGGTTTGATTACATTGACAATACTAGCCCTGCCATATTCACTGGCCACTCATTTGCTCTAATCAAAGTAAATGTCTTTAACCTTTTATTATATCCTTACATTTTATTTTATGTACAATGCTGTAGGTGCATTATGTTGGGGTATATGCTATCCCATGTGTTTGAGGAAAAAAAAACATATAGATTGAAGGAGTGTATTCTCTTACCATGTGAATCCTGGGAATTGAAGCCAGGTCATCAGACATGGCAGCAGGTGCCTAAATACACTGAATCATCTCACTACCCATTAAAATGCAAACTTAACGTTTAATCACCCTGAGAATACCTTGGAGCTACTGGGACATTGAGTGGTCCTCACAATGGAGATTAATATTAGATGGGAATTATAAAGAGTCAGGCTACCCATGTTGTTACTTATCACTTTATCTGCACAGATAGTCACTTATGAAAATATTCCCCTTTCATTTAAAACCCTCCTCCACTTCTTTACATGCATTTTTTAAAGCATTCAATCTGCAATGTGAATCTGAATAATAAAGAAAACCAATCAGAAGTGATTTTGTCTTCCAATGTTCCCATAAATCCTAGATAAGGGATTTTTCCACCTTGTGTTTCACAATGAGCATTGTTAATATCCTTTCTTGCTATATTTCTATTTTATAAACCATTTGCCTATAAATGTAGGTTCTCACATTTCTAAAATGCCATCACACATATAAAAGCAAGGCCTTCCTTTCTTCTTCCCTTTCCTTCACTTTCTGTTTGTGCTTCTTAAATAAGCAGTGCCAGAAATGGGGACTCTCTATCCCATTCTCTCACAGAGCTATGCTTTTTCCAAGTAAGCATCCCATTAATTTTAGCCAAAGATAGAGAATGCATGTGTTAACCATCTGGCCCAGTTTAACCTGAATTGCAAGTTAAATTAAAGCTTTCCACGTGCCAGTAGGAACTATGCTTCCATTCAATACTTTTAGCCCATAAATACAATTTTCATTACTAAAGCTATTTGAAAAAGCTTATATTTCTCCAAGACTTCTTGAACTTAATTATCCACAACTTAAATCCATGCCATCCCAACATTTCAACTAGAGATTGGTACAGACAATCAGTTTCCTAAGATGCTTGTGATTGGGATTATTCTTAATTTAAACCTAATTTCAGAAAATCCTGTCAGTGACCATTTTCAGAGAGTGAAGCAGTATAGCAAAAACACTGAAGAATGCCTTTGTTAAATTTTAAAGTTGTTCAGCTAGCTGCTTTCATTTTGCCAACTTGAAATATTCATACAAAGAGTTTGATCTGTGAAACTGTCCTTTGGGGAACATAATATAGATAAATTTCTGATTTCCCTAAAAAGCAATTGTGCTCACTTTTGTGGAAAGGGGTAAAGATTTCTTGAGTGGTTAAAACATTGTTATAATTCTGTTTAATCTTCGGGACTTGTTTTGTGTCTTTCACTACACAAGACAGCAGTTTGAATAACCATCTATGAAACAATGAGTGGGTCTTCATCAGATATAGACTATTACAACTGCATTGATGTTGGCCATAACACCTCTTAGAAATTGGAGAAATGCATTTCTAGAGTTTATGACCAACCTAAACTGGTATTTTGTTTTGGTATTCTGAAGGGACCAACACTAGGTTTCCCTTGGGAAGGAGATATTATGGATGCATTATTCACTCACAAATGCTGAATTTTAAAATCCATAGCTTATTAATAGTAACCATGGACAGAGAATGATAGCTTCACTTGCAATAAAATAACACATATGAAATGTACATGACACTATAAGTTACATTTCTTCTCTAGAGGTATATCATCTTCCCTTGCACACACATTCAGTTTATATCCTAACTGGTGAATAAGAAGATTGAATATGGGTCTAAGAATAATAGAAAATACCAGTAAGAGTATAATTATCTGAAATACTCATTTTGAAACTAAGATAAACTTAACACCAAGATTTTCATTACTGACAGGGATTAAAAGGGCCATTGTCTACAGTCAAGACTTTCATCACTGATCTTTTTGAGAAATTTCTTTGTGTGTTTGTGTGCCTGAGTTTATTTATGTATACCACATGCAAGCATGCAAGATGACTATGAAGCCAGAAGACAATGTCAAATCTTTTACAAAAGTAATAACAAGGTTGTAACCCCCTTGATATGGTTGCTGGGAACTTAACCCAAGTCCTCTACAAGGGCAGCCAGTGTTCTTAAGCAGTAAACCATCATTCCAGCCGCTATTGATTTAGATTTAAGCAAAGTAAGTGCTAATTTACATATGAGTTATAAACTGAACTCCATCATTTCATAATGTGATAGAGATTAAAATGATACCACATTTAGCACAAAATGATAATTTACTCATAAATTTTGTTAATGGTTAACAATAACTCTAGATTTACACTCCTTCCACCCTTAGAAGAAGTGAAATAGTGTCATGATTTATAGGAAAACAGGGGCTTGATTTCCCTCAGTTTATTTTTTCTGACCTTATCTCAGTTAATTAATCATAAACTTTCATATAAAGGTGACAATAAAAAGGTATAGTAATATTTAATTATTCTAATACTATAACTAGCATTTATTTAGGACACATGATATGCCATGTATTAGCAAGCTCAGGGTTCTAAGAAATTCTTTGAAAAACATAACTGCTCATGTTAATATTGAAGACAGATAGAAGAATAGTGAGTTCATAAGTATTCAAATTATACAGTAAATAAAAATAAAGCCACTCTATATTCCAAAGTCATTGAGTTCTAAAACACTATGCCTTTATTGTTCCTTCAAAATCTAAGCTACTACAAAATGAAATTAAACCATGTTAAGGAGTACCATATGTGATTGGTAGTATGTTCTTGAACCAATGTGTTTGATAATCAGTAGAAAGAACCCTATTTGTACAAGAATAAGAAGACAAATGTTTGTTGAGCTTTAGACATATTAATTTTAAGTGTAAGGCTTAGCAATAGATTTTGTGACCTTAAAAGAAGGAAACAAAGTAATTAATTCTTTCCTTTATATCACTTTCAAAATAGACATGGAATCCCCCCCCCAGTGGATTTTTATTTTTTTTATTTTTATTTTGCAATACTATTCAGTTCTACATAATAGCCACAGATTCCCTTGTTCTCTCCCTTCCTGTCCCCCTCCCCTTCCCCGCAGTGCACTCCCCATTCCTACCTCCTCCAGATCAAGGTCTCCCCCAAGGACTGGGATCGACCTGATAGACTCAGTCCAGGCAGATCCAGTCCCCTCCTCCCAGATTGAGCCAAGCATCCCTGCATAAGCCCCAGGTTTCAAACAGCTAACTCATGCAACGAGCCCAGGACCTGGTACCACTGCCTAGATGCCTCCCAAACAGATCAAGCCAATCAACTGTCTCACCTATCCAGAGGGCCTGATCCAGTTGTGGGCCCCTCAGCCTTTGGTTCATAGTTCATGTGTTTCCATTCATTTGGTTATTTGTCCCTGTGTTTTATCCAACCTTGGTTTCAACAATTCTTGCTCATATAAACCCTCCTCTTTCTCACTAATTAGACTCCCAGCGCTCCACCCAGGGCCTAGCCCTGGATGTCTGCATCCAGATTCCTCAGTCCTTGAATGGGGTTTATGGCACAACTATTAGGGTGTTTGGCCATCCCATCACCAGAGTAGGTCAGTCCCGGCTGTCTCTCGACCATTGCCAGCAGTCTTTTGTGGGAGTATCTTTGTGGATTTCTGTGGGCCTCTTTAGCTCTTTGTTTCTTCCTTTTCTCATGTGGTCTTCATTTACCATGGTCTCCTATTCCTTGTTCTCCCTCTCTTTTCTTGATCCAGCTGGGATCTCCCGCTCTCTTTCCCTCGACCCTCGCCCTTCATTGCTCCCACTCATGTCCAGGCTGTTCATGTAGATCTCATCCATTTCTCCATGTCTTTCTTGGGGTCCCGTTTTCCAGGTAGCCTCACTGGTGATGTGAATAGCAGTCCAGTCATCCTTGTTTCACATCTAGCATCCTCCTATGAGTGAGTACATACCATATTTGTCTTTCTGAGTCTGGGTTACTTCACTCAGGATGATTTTTTTCTAGATCCATCCATTTGCCTGCAAACCTCATGATGTCATTGTTTTTCTCTGCTGAGTAGTATCCCATTGTGTATATGTGCCACAATTTATTTATCCATTCTTCAGTTGAAGGGCATCTAGGTTGTTTCCAGGTTTTGGCTATTACAAACAATGCTGATATGAACATAGCTGAGCAAGTGCTCTTGTGGTATGATTGAGCATTTCTTGGGTATATGCCCAGGAGTGGTATAGCTGGATCTTGGGGAGATTGATTCCCAATTTTCTAAGAAAGTGCCATATTGATTTCCAAAGTGGTTGTACAAGCTTGCATTCCCACCAGCAGTGGAGGAGAGTTCCCCTAGTTCCACATCCTCTCTAGCATAAAGTGTCTTCAGTGTTTTTGATCTTAGCCATTCTGACAGGCGTATGGTGGTATCTCAGAGTTGTTTTGATTTGCATTTCCCTGATGATTAGGGATGTTGAGCAATTCCTTAAATGTCTTTCAGCCATTTGAGTTTCCTCTGTTGAGAATTCTCTGTTTAGTTCTAAAGCCCATTTCTCAATTGTACTGTTGGTCGTTTTGATGTCTAATTTCTTGAGTTCCTTATATATTCTGGATATCAGTTCTCTGTCACATGTGAGGTTGGTGAAGATCTTTTCCCATTCTGTAAGCTGTCACTTTGCCTTGTTGATCGTATCCTTTGCTCTACAAAAGCTTCTCAGTTTCAAGCGGTCTCATTGATTGATTGTTTCTCTCAGTGTCTGTCCTACTGGTGTTATATTTAGGAAGTGATCTCCTATGCCAATGCATTCAAGACTCCTTCCTACTTTCTCTTCTAGCAGGTTCAGAGTAGCTGGATTTATAAAATAGACATGGAATTTTTATCTCTTGAAACTGCCAATGACTTCAGTGGAAGAACAATGGCTCCCTTGAGAGTGGCAGCTCTAACCCAGCAAGAAGAGGATGGAGATTCACTTCCAGAAGTATATATGTTCTTCTTGGATGATTTTACACCCTTTAAGTTAATTTAATTCCTGAAATAACACTGTAAAAAAATCCAATTTATGCTTTTTTTGGAAAAGAGAAATATATATTTGAAGTCAGATTGAGAAATTCTCTTTAGAATGAAAAGAGGTTCTTCATATAATAGGCTTGTGGTCTTTGAATAACATCTCTACAATTATTCTTGAGGAGGGTTTGACAAGGTAGTTCAGGAAATCTACTGCTTTATGTTTCTTTTATCAGTAACTAAAATCTAAAAATAGAGGATGTTAATATGTATGGGATAAAAATACAGTCACAAGAATATTTGGCGTAGGTTTGTCCATGGCTGTAAAAATGGAAACAACACAATAGAAAATGAAGTAGTCCTCAGCTTGAGACTGGCTGAAGATCACTACAGGAGCACCCCACTGTCTCAAATGAATAAGTTAGCTTTTTGCAATAACACAAAAAATAAGCTTTACAAGGCATTTTGTTTTGTTTTAAATAAAGGCTAGCCAAATTCCTCTTTCTTGTTTTGAGGCTGTTTGCATTGAGAGGTCTCATTTTAAAATTCAAAAACTCTATAACAACTGACTACATTATATCACATTATGGGTATTCTTTTCCTCACAGAGGCTGAAGCAGCAAACACAGGACTACATAGGTCTGCACCAGGTCCTCTGTGTGTATATCATAGCTTTCAGATCAGTATTTTTATGGGACTCCTAGCTGGACTGTGGGAAAGAGTGGGTTTGTGATGCTTGTGCCTGCTCTGAGACTCTTCTTGTTGGGTTGCCCCATCTAAATATGAAATGATAGTTTTTGCTTCATCCTATTATGTTTTATTTTCATGTTTGGTTATCATCTCTTAGGAGTCTGTTCTTTTCTAATGAGATACAGAAAGGGAGTGGACTGGGAGAAGAAGGAAGGGAGGGAGGAACTGGGGAGATAGAGGGAGGGGAAATTGAAATCAGGATATATTATATGAGAAAAGAATATTTTCAATAAAAGAACAATTACAAGTTTTAGGATAAACTATTGTTAAATTATGAGTCTGACAAAATCATACAGGCATGAGATACGAAGAATTCTAAAAACAATAAGAAAATAAATAAGATGATTTAAAAATATGGAGCTCCAAAATTAGTATGGTCTCCATAAGAGGACAGCAGAGAACATTGGACTGTTTCAACATTAGACATCAGGAAATTTAGAAAATTGGTAACAATGGCCACAGCAACAATGACACACTTACTGGCAAAAGAGACCAGTGAGTAACCATAGAGATGAAAAAACTTATGTACAAATACCCCAGGAAAGAGTACAGAAACTATCGGAACAGATGTCTTTTAAAAGAAGATGGTACTTCAGTATATTAAAATGTTTAGTATCTTTTCTCGTTAGGTAACTGCAAATCCTACCAGCAAGAAAAATGGTCACATACTTGTTAAGTCAGATAAAATATTTTAAAAGGATCAAAGTGGTAGGAATAATGAAACCTATTTTTCATTTATTACTGACAAGTTTCCAAAAAAGGAACAGTACTGGTAGTGTGGAACTTTACCAATGAGCAAATGAGAAACAGCAAAGCAAACCAGATAGAAATGGAACAGAGCCAGAGACAGCAATATGAACATATATTGAGGACTATATGATACAGATAGTTATACACTAAAAAGAGTAGATAATTAATCAGAAATATACAAATCCACATTTCCCTACTCTGCCATCTGAAAGTAACTAGCACCTCAATATTGGATTCTATCATTCCCAATTTAAAAGATCATAAGTTTTTTGAGAAAATGACTAGGTCTAAGACTAGGAAAAAAATAGAAGTTGAGCCTGAAACATCTTCTGATACCACAAAAGTCAGGAAGTGCTGAAGACATTCAACAATCCATACTGTTCTGGAATATTAGTTGAAGATGCTATACATTCATTGATACTGTGAATATTTGTTTAATGATATAAAGATCTGTTGCATTCATATATGTTGCATTTGTTTTAACAGTGTGAAGCTGTGTTACTTTGCCTGCCTAAAACACCTGATTGGCCTAATAAACAGCTGAACAGTGAAACACTAGGCAGGAGAGAGAAATAGTTGGGAAATAAATAGGAGGAAAAAAATCTAGGTTCAAGAGAAGAGCAAAGAGTCAGGAACAAGAAAAGGAGAAGGAGAGGATGATGCCAGGGGCCAGCCACTGGGCCAAACAGCCAGCCATGGAGTAAGAAGAAAAGAGAGGTATATAGATTAGAGAAAGGTGAAAGCCCAGAGGCAAAAGGTAGATGAGATAAGTTAAGAAAACCTGGCTAGAAACAAGCCAAGCTAAGGCTGGGTATCCATAAATAAGAATAAATCTCAGTGTATTTATTTAGGTACTGGGTGGTGCCCCCAAAGAACAAAAGAGCAAAGAACTAAAAAAAAAAAAAATAGACCATACATTCATGAAACCATAAGCAAGGATACAAGATGGGGCTGGTGAGATAACCCAGCAGCTGAGGGTACTTCCCACTGGTCCAGACGATCTGAGCTGGGTACCCACACCCATGCTACTCCTGGTAACTCAAGCACCAGTGTATCTCATGCCCTCTTCTGACTTTTGCAGGCACCTGCAGAAGGTACAGAACTTAACATGGGTGCATGCATACATTAAAAACAAGAATAAAATCTTTGAAAAAGAAAGAGTCAGCTAAATGAGTTCTCAATACTGAAGACTGAAAAAACATGAGCAAAGCAGCACTTACAAAGTATGAAATCACAACCCAAAGTAGAAAATAATTGTTTATGAGCTGGTACTTTAATAAATGAATTATTGAAAATTAGTAAATGGGAAGCATCAAATCTCTCAGGCTGAATTCTAAATAAATTATATAGATTTAATATGCTACAAGGGGTGAAACAAAACATCATATTCATGAACCATGGACTACACAAATTAACCTTCTTGAAAAGAATCAGTATAAAAGCAAACCAAAAAATGTAATTTTTACTGTGGAGAAATCTAATAATAATGACTTCAGTTTGTAACGAAGGCCAGCTTCAGCACTCATAAATCATAGTGATAAAAGCATGTCCATAACATTATAAAATGGAAATGTAACTATACCCCCATGTTGTTCCTTCTCAAAAGCTGTAAACACAGTCCAATTAGCAGGCTCTTTTAAAGTATAGGCAGATAACAATAAAACTCACCATATTCCTTAAACAGTCAAGATCATCCAAAACAGTAAGATTCTGAGCTACTGCTACAGACAAGAGGAATGTAGAGAGACAAGAAACTGTGAAATGTGCTAAGGATTTTATAAGCACATGAAGCAAAGACCAAGAGAAGTTGATAGACATATGCATTTTAGTTAACAAAAATTCATCAGTATCATTTGCTTATTTGTAACAAATGTACCTCAATAATTCAAGTAATTAATAGGAAGTATGTGGATTTATATGGGATCATGCTGTAGTAAATGCTTAATTTTTGTGTTCTAATATTATTTTTTAAAATTTGTTATCTAATGGGGATGGAGAGATGACTCAGTGGTTAAGAGTGCATGCTGCGAGCCTGCCCTCGCCACGGGTCTAGGCACCGGCCTTCGTCCATCGACCTCGGTGTCTTCCTCCCTCCCTTCCGTGGCGGCGGTTTGGTCGTCATCCTTGGACCCGCAACGTTTAGGAACTCAAGCCTGGGACAATGGTGTGCATTCCCTGTATCGTCATTCCAGTGCTGCTCTGGATCTTCAAAAAGTTCCTGGAGCCATACTTATACCCTCTGGTTTCCCCGGTGGTCAGCCGTCTATGGCCTAAAAAAGCTATACAAGAATCCAGTGCTAAAAATACAGGCAAATAGACTGCAAGGGTGCAGATGCCATTGGATTACCCACAAAAGAACCAATAGAAGTCTCTGATAAAAAGAAAGACTAGTGCGGTTTTCCTGAAAGCCCTTGGCTGGTTTCAATGGACCCGATAATATGAAGCACCTTCTTTGTCTCTTGCCTTTTTTCTCTGAGACCAGGATTCTAGATTAACAGTTTAGCTAGCTATCTGATACTGATCAGGAAGTACATGATATTTATATTAAAAGTGTAGGTAGTTATATTTAATGACCTCCACCCGAGTTTCTTTTTCATTAAGGTAGCTTTTATTTCTGTTATTCCATTTTACTAATATGAATAAATAGAAGGTTTGTGTGAGCAGACACTCAGAACTTGAAGTCCTTGGGCTTTTGCATTGTTTCGCATGAATTTGGCTTCTGTTTTTGCTTCCTGTGGGCTCTTGTGACTTGAGTGGGATGAGTCTTACTGTAAAACAGTATAGTCGATAGAATGAAGTATGAAAGATGTAATTACTGTCCAGCACAATGGAGAGCTGATACTTAGGAACAGTTATTGCTCCAGGTTAACTGGAAAAGAAGGAACTAGGGGAAGCTTCTTTGAAAAATGTAACATCAACATCAATGTCAATCACATAAATTCTAATTCTGCTGTACTTCTATTCCTACAAATGCATTAAACATTCAGTTTAACTTGTAAAAAAAAAAAAAAAATACAGTGCATGCTGCTCTGGTCCATGTTCCAGTTTTGGTTACCAGCATCCACATCATGGCTCATAACCATGTGTAACTCCAGTTCCACATGATCTGACATCCTCTTTTGGCCTTTCCAGGCACCAGGCACACACATGGTACACAGAGATGTCTCCCTGAGTGATCCACTCACTAATAAAGGAATTAATGATAGAATGACATATTCACTATTACATGATTGCTGAGCTAATCAGTATCAGCGTTCAATTTGTCAAATGAGGGAATAAGGGAATAGCAGTGGCTGTTTAGGAAGATTAAACACAAATATTTCAAGTGATGAACTCATAATTCACCCATAGTTCTGGGAACTTGAATTAAGACAGGAGCACAATACATCCCATTTCCCTTTCCTAATGAATGCTCAAGTTTGCTTTCTCAGACGAGCAGCTTTGTGGTTCCTAGGACTAAAATAAATAATATATTGTTTCTACTATGCACTAGAAAATTTGGCATATAAATTTAACAGTGCCTCTGATCTTATAACATTCCTAAATCATCTGCCAAAGAATCTCTTTTCTTCTTCACTTTACATAAAAGAAAATTGAACAACTTCATCCACCCGATAGGTGGAGAAGTTATGAGTAAAAGACTATGACTAAGTTCTAAATCCACACTGTTCAGAACACCAAGGTAGCTTCAAGGATAAGAAAACCCTCTAATAAATCTCACATTTCCTGGACTATGGTTGTAACTTGGTGTCAGAGCACTTGTCTAAAATACTCGAGGCTCTAGGTTTGAGCTCAGCACTATAAAAAATAATTTCTTATACACTAATGATAATCCAAGTAGTTGTGTGTGTGTGTGTGTGTGTGTGTGTGGTGTGTGGTGTGTGGTGTGTTTGCAGGGAGTTGATGGTTGATGTTGTCAGTCCTCAGGTTTGTGTTCCTGGTCAGCAGAAGTGAATATTCCATAGAGTTTATAGTATTTTTATGTGAACACAATATCATCTTGTAATGCAAAGCAAAGAGAAAGAACGTAAGATGGGGATTCAAGTGTAGATTCTGATTTAATGTGACAAACCATGCCTATGAATGTATTCTGTTCTCTGCTCATTGAACTCAATGAGAGAGCAAAGGGCAAAATGTCAGCATTGGGAATCAGAAAAATAGCTGATCAAATAAGAAAGAAAAACAATTGTGAATAACAGTGTGAAAAAAAAACTGTGAAAGCTGATAGACTCTTAACTTCATTTAATGCTTTAGTAAAACGAGGTGTAGTAGTCCACGCCCCTAACCTCAATGCTAATGAGGTAGAGACAGAGACAAGTTCAAGGCTAGCTTGGGCAATATGTGGCCACATCTCATTAGATAAATAGGTAGATAGACAATTTTAGAGGTAGATGACAAATGACTGGTAAATAGGTGGTGGGTAGATAATACATGAATGGATGGAGGTATGTGTAGAGATATAAAAGATAGCTAGGTAAATATACAAAGAACAGAAATACTCTCATCTGACTGATGTGTACCTAAGTGTCCTAATACAAAATAATGTAGAATAATGTCCATACATACAGGAAAATAGCCAAGAATAAGGAAACAATTCTTCTCACATCTGGAAATTCTACAAAAACAAACATCATTGTGCTAAAACTTCAGACTTATTGTTTGACATTAATAGCTAAACTTGCATATAATTTGCCATAAATTAGAGAAATGAAATAAGATAGGCACACATGTACAAATTTAGTGCTCTGTGTGAAGGTTTGTACACACATAGAAATATTCAGTACCACTAGTAATTTTATATACATTACTCTGTAAAGAAAAAGTAACTAGAATAACTGAAAAAAACACAGATTATATGTTTTATTTTTGTTCTGTTAATAAAGCAGAAGAACAGACCTCCAGGGTGCATCAATTTACTATCTCCAATAAGAGCTAATGTTTCTTTCATAGACCCATGAATCATAGTACATTTCAAGGCACCTATGCATTAATGTTTCTCAGGATATTTCACAATACAGTTAATTTACAGCTTAGGCAATTAAAAGTCTGTCATATTAAGCAAATGAGAAGAAGCTGATAGCTGAAAGCTGAGATCACATTCCCTTTCAAATCCCAACAAAAAGAGTGAGTTAGAAGTCCCCAAGCCATAGCAATTTTCATTTAGACAGACATTGTCCTAATTATTAGTTATGTAATTTTGAGGCTTAAGATAGTGAGATTTATAACTGAATGCTTCAGCTAGCCTTCTGTAGACATATGTGTCTACACATCATATCTACTTGACTGCAACAGTATTCTAGGTTGGATGCAATTATTTAAATTGTTTTCAGAGCTCTTGCTAATCATCTCTAGAGAGTAATTTTTGAAAACAGATCAGTGGGGTCTAATCTTGTCATTGCCTCAGAGTGATTATCTTAAAAATACTCAATTCTTCTTATTAAATGTGTAGTTTGATTTTTTTAATGTGTGTTTTGCAATATTTTAATATGTAAAGTAAGGTACTTATTGTTGGCGTAGCAAATATGATAAATATTTTCATATTTCCATTCCTCAAAATATGGCTGACAAATTGCTTTAAAAGGCTGGGAATATAGTTAGTTCAGTAGGTAGGGTGATCAAATCACTCAAAAAGCCCTGAGTTTGATATTCAGGACTTTGGTGGCCTACATCTGCAGTCCCAGCACTTGAGAGGAAGAGGCAAAAGGAGTAAGTGTTTGAGACTGGTTAGGGAAAACTGAGATCCTATCCCCTAAAACCAACTTGCTGATTAGTAAAAGAGATGTAGAAAATGGACATTGATACAGAACACAGGACTACACATGTAAAAGGTAATCTGACATTAGTATCACAGTTATGACAATGAGCTTTGTATTCAAAAATGTGGTAGTAAAGCTGTGAATGCCAGATCATCAGTTATTAGGAGTTAGCCGACTGTAGGTCTCTAACTGGACTGTATTTAATTTCAAAATTATCATGAAAAACTATCTGACTTCCAGCCTTGAAATAACAATTAGGATTTGACTTACCTCCCTACTGGAAACAGAGAAAAACTGGTGAATTATGGGGAGAAACTTCAATCAACAAGCTGAACAACTGGTAGCATAAAACTTCCAAGGAAGAGGGAATAAATGAGTGAGGCCTTTGACAGCCCTAGTTTTCTCAGTAAAGAAAACTTTTATATAAATTTTAAAAGATAACTTTGCTGAATATAATCTTGATTTACAGTTATTTACTGTAAGGGCTTAAAATACATTATCTCTAGTGTTTTTGGTATTTAGTATGTCCACTGCAAGTCCAAATCTGATATTTTTGTTGTGATACCAATTATCATTTTTCTCTTATAATGATCAAATATTCCTTTTTACTGGACGCCATAGAATATTAACTATAGTAAAACATGGAAAGATCTTTGTTTTGTCATTTCTACTTGAGATACAATTTTTAAAAAATTATTTTTTGTGTGTATGTGTGTGCCTCTATGAGTTTATGTTCACCCCGTGCATGCAGGTGCCCATGAAGACCAGAGTGTCAGATTTCCTGGATATGGCGTTACAAGCATTTTTGAGCCATCTGATGTATGTGCAAGAAACAAAATCCATTCCTCTATAAGAACAGCAATTGCTGAACCATCTCTTCAGCCATGCTTGTCCATAGTTCTCTGAAGATTTCAGAGATTATTTTCTGATATAATATCATTAAAGTGACTTTCTCTGCATTAGTTTATATATAAGCTCCTTTTTATACTCCATGGATTCTTTGGCACAGTATCATCATGTCCCCAAATTCTTACAAACTGTGATATACTGCAGAAGTGGTTGTCTGTACCCTGAAACACTGCCCCAACTAGGCAGCAGGTAACTGCTAGGTTCCATGCCACACACACACACCCCAGTGGTGGGGGGTTGGGGGTGGGTTGTAGCAAGAATTGTTAGAAGGTCTTATTAATAGATTCAAACCTGAGGCCAAGTATTGGGGTGAATACTAGAAGACCAGAGAGACAGAACAAGCCGCAGTTAACCTCACCTAGCCAACTTCTCAGCTGATCTTGTTTCCTCAGACTGGAAGCCTCTGTGTCCACATATCTGAATGGCTCTCAGCTGAACTGTACTGTTCAAAACCTAAAAGCTTAACCAAATGCTTCTAGTTTCTGGTCCTCACACCTTATATATCTTTCTGCTTTCTGCCTCACTCCCTGGGATTAAAGGCTCGCTTTCTGGGATTCAAGGCATGAGTAACCATGTTTGGCTGTATCCTTGAACACATGGATTTCTGCTTCTGGAATGCTAGGATTAAAGGCATGTAATATCACTGCCTATCCTCTATGTTTAATATTGTGGCTGTTCTGTCTCTGACCCCAGATAAGTTTATTAGGGTGCACAATATTTTGGGAAACACAATACCACCTCATTTCCCCTTTTTTGTCTAAAATTTAAAAAAGCTTATAATTAATACAAGAAAAACTATCCAATAAATATATACAGTCAAGAATACATTAACGATGTTTTGTCCATTAACATTTGACAGATTCAGATAAAAAACTCCAATATATATATATATATATATATATATATATATATATATATATATCAAGTCTAGTAACATTTGATAAACTCAGACAAAAAAATTTCATTACTTATCTTATTTAAACAAGTAGTTCCTTTTTAAAAGTATTTTTTCTTTTCATAATAGATTCAGTAATCTACCTTTTGTCATTTTTATATCTTCCCCTTTTTCTTTTTAGTGTAGATTCAGTGATCTACCCATTTATCCTATTATTTCTTTATCTTTCTTTTTCCTTTTTTTTAAACAAAACCTCTGAATCTAATCTCCATGTTCAGCTTTTATCTTGATCATTAACCATTCACAACTTGTAACCAACCATTGTAAACAATGACAATATCCAAAACTCATTAAACAATCAAAAACCTCCCATCCCACCTCTTGGGAATGTGGGTGTTGTTTTTTTTTTAAATTACTTCCTGCTTTCTAGGGGCAAAGGCATCTTTAAGGAATCCTGAAAAGAAAATTTGGGGATTAATTGTCAAGCCCTGTATCATTTGTCCAGTTGCTGCATAATGAGAAAGTGCAGGGCTTGTTTCAAGTCCTTGTTCAATTAGTCTGTCAGGCTGGATCATCTCAGCTGGCCATCTCAAATTGTCCTGAGTAGTTTATAGTCCAAAGTCGATCTTTCCCTGGTGTTAATCATCTTATTGCCTTTACCATAGTCCATGTGGAATCATCATTGTGGAGTCCTGTTATCCTTTTGAAGATTTCAAAGTCGCTGTTAGGTGTGGTCATAGTTCCCTGCAGTTTTTTTTGTTTTGTTTTGTTTTTGTTTTTTTGTGCATCCTCTGTGGTTTGGACCAATCACATTCTGATAAATGTCTGTCTCTCAAAACCATGAATGTTTTTCCCTGGAAGAGAATATCTTTACAGCAATTTCTCCCCACCATTTGTCTTGCCAAACTTTTCCAAACTGACCTTTGTCCATGCTTTCTTGTAACATGATAGTCCTGGCAGTTCTTCTCTGAATATGCAGCAGTAAACCCTTCATCGTAGGTAGCAGCATCACCACAGTCACCAACATGATGAGAAGCAGCCAGCAACTCAGAGCAGCAGCTTCTGCCTCCATGGTTCCACCACTGATTTTCATTCGGCCTGGGCTGAAGCTTCTCCTTAGCAAACCTCCTAGGCTGGCCTCAAACTTGGGATCTTCCTGCCTCTGCCTCCTTCAGTAAATCCTACCAGCATGTGCCACCACAACCGGCAATGTGTAGTTCAGGCCTGAGCTGGAGCCTGAAAGGCCACAGGCAAGCAGGTTTTCATGAATTCGTACCACAAATGTTGGGCGCCAGATGTAGCATTAATCTTAAAATAAATATTCTTATTAATAAAATCAAACCTAAGGCCAGTTATTGGGGTGAATACTGAAAGATCAGAGAGACAGAACAAGCCACAGCTAACTTCACCTGGCCAACTTCTCAGCTGATCTTGTTTCCTCAGACTGGAAGCCTCTGTGCTCTCATATCTGAATGGCTCTCAGCTGAACTGTGCTGCTCAAAACCTAAAAGCTTAACCAGCCAAATGCTTAACCAGCCAAATGCTTCTAATTTCTGGTTCTCACGCCTTATATATCTTTCTGATTTCTGCCTCACTCCCTGAGATTAAAGGCTCACTTTCTGGGATTAAAGGCATGAGTAACGATGCTTGGCTGTATCCTTGAATACATGGATTTCTGCCTCTGGAATGCTAGGATTAAAGGCATGTGCTACCACTGCCTATCCTAAGTATCTAGTGGCTTTTCTCTTCTCTGACACCAGATAAGTTTATTAGGGTACACCATATTTTGGGGAACACAATACCACCACAGTGGGTCATGGTCAAGTCAGGGATCTTTTAAAACCTGGGCTGAGACATGTTCGTGCTCTCTTGGCTACCTCATGGTCTTCGATGCTGGTGCTGCAGATCAAGGCAGAGTTCTCCAGAGAACCCCGCTCTACCCCTTCTGGATCCCAGCAACCAACTTCTTCATGTCAGTTGTGAGTTAACCCAGAATAAGTTCCTTTGATTATCAGATAGACTCCGTGAAATTTCCTCATTAATATGCTTCCTATTTTTCTTTATAACTGTCTGATGTGATAATTACTTGACGGTTCCATGAGTCCCTAAGTCTTCATCTGCTTCATCTAGTCTAATTGATGAAGCTTTCCACAATGATTTTATTTCTTTTATTGGATTTTAGCTTTTTTCTTGAATTCAGTGTCCTTGCTGAGTTGCTTACTTATGAGGCCGAATTATTGTCCAAGTCTGGACTTCACCATCTTGCTTCATGCCCTGGTTTGTATGGATCTCCCTGGAAATCCTCATTTCTCATTTCAAAACTACACTTTTGAGGACTTTGAGATTTCAACAATTTTCTTTTTTTCAATTCCTTTTTTTTTATTATTATTTTATAACACCATTCAGTTCAACATAATAGCCACAGATTCCCCTGTTCTCCCCCTCTTGCCCACCCCTCCCCCCAGCCCACCCCCCATTCCCACCTCCTCCAGATCAAGGTCTCCCCCGAGGACCAGGGTCGACCTGGTAGACTCAGTCCAGGCAGGTCCATTCCCCCCCTCCCAGACCGAGCCAAGTGTCCCTGCATAAGTCCCAGGATTCAAACAGCCAACTCATGCAACGAGCCCAGGACCTGGCACCAATGCACAGCTGCCTCCCAAACAGATCAAGCCAAATGACTGTCTCACGCATTCAGGGGGCCTGATCCAGTTGGGGGCCCCTCATAGATCCTGTGCTTCCATTCATTTGGTTATTTGTCCCGGTGCTTTATCCAACCTTGGCTTCAACAATTCTCACTCATATAAACCCTCTTCTTTCTCACTAATTAGACTCCCAGTGCTCCACCAGGGGCCCAGTCATGGATGTCTGCATTCAGATTCCTCAGTCCTTGGATGGGGTTTATGGCACCACTATCTGGGTGTCTGGCCATCCCATCACCAGAGTAGGTCAGTTCCTGTGGTCTCGCGACCATTGCCAGCAGTCTTTTGCGGGGGTATCTTTGTGGATCTCCGTGGGCCTCCCTAGCTCTCTGCTTCCTCCCCTTCTCACCTTCTCTTGTGGTCTTCATTTACCATGGTCTCCTATTCCTTGTTCTCCCTCTCTTTTCTTGATCCAGCAAGGATCTCCCACTCTCTTTCCCTCGACCGTCGCCCTTCATTGTTCCCACTCATGACCAGGCTGTTCATGTAGATCTCGTCCATTTCTCCGTGTCTTTTTTTGGGGTCCCGTTTTCCAGGTAGCCTCACTGGTGATGTGAGTAGCAGTCCAGTCATCCTTGTTCCACATCTAGCATCTTCCTATGAGTGAGTACATACCATATTTGTCTTTCTGAGTCTGGGTTACCTCACTCAGGATGATTTTTTCTAGATCCATCCATTTGCCTGCAAACCTCATGATGTCATTGTTTTTCTCTGCTGAGTAGTATTCCATTGTGTATATGTGCCACAATTTCTTTATCCATTCTTCAGTTGAAGGGCATCTAGGTTGTTTCCAGGTTTTGGCTATTACAAACAATGCTGATATGAACATAGCTGAGCAAGTGCTCTTGTGGTATGATTGAGCATTTCTTGGGTATATGCCCAGGAGTGGTATAGCTGGATCTTGGGGGAGATTGATACCCATTTTTCTAAGAAAGCACCATATTGATTTCCAAAGTGGTTGTACAAGCTTGCATTCCCACCAGCAGTGGAGGAGAGTTCCCCTAGTTCCACATCCTCTCTAGCATAAAGTGTCTTCAGTGTTTTTGATCTTAGCCACTCTGACAGGCGTAAGGTGGTATCTCAGAGTTGTCTTGATTTGCATTTCCCTGATGATTAGGGATGTTGAGCAATTCCTTAAATGTCTTTCAGCCATTTGAGTTTCCTCTGTTGAGAATTCTCTGTTTAGTTCTAAAGCCCATTTCTTAATTGGACTGTTGGTCCTTTTGATGTCTAATTTCTTGAGCTCCTTATATATTCTGGATATTAATCCTCTGTCAGATGTGGGGTTGGTAAAGATCTTTTCCCATTCTGTAGGCTGTCGCTTTGCCTTGTTGACCGTAGCCTTTGCTCTACAAAAGCTTCTCAGTTTCAAGAGGTCCCATTGATTGATTGTTTGTCTCAGTGTCTGCGCTACTGGTGTTATATTTAGGAAGTGATCTCCTATGCCAATGCGTTCAAGACTATTTCCTACTTTCTCTTCTAGCAGGTTCAGAGTAGCTGGATTTATGTTGAGGTCTTTGATCCACTTGGACTTAAGTTTTGTGCACGGTGACAGATATGGATCTATTTGCAGCCTTCTACACACTGATATCCAGTTATGCCAGCACCATTTGTTGAAGATGCTTTCTTTTTTCCATTGTACACTTTTGGCTTCTTTGTCAAAAATTATTTGTCCATAGGTGTGTGGGTTAATGTCAGGGTCTTCAATTTGATTCCATTGGTCCACATGTCGGTTTTTATGCCAATACCAGGCTGTTTTTATTACTGTAGTTTTATAGTAGAGCTTGAAGTCAGGGATTGTGATGCCTCCAGAAGTTGTTTTATTGTACAGGTTTCTTTTAGCTATCCCGGGTTTTTTGTTTTTCCATATGAAGTTGAGTATTGTTCTTTCCAGGTCTGTGAAGAATTGTGTTGGTATTTTGATGGGGATTGCATTGAATCTGTAAACTGCTTTTGGTAAGATTGCCATTTTTACTATGTTAACCCTGCTATCCATGAGCATGGGAGATCTTTCCATTTTCTGAGATCTTCTTCAATTTCTTTTTTCAGGGACTTAAAGTTCTTGTCATATAGGTCCTTCACTTGCTTGGTTAGTGTTACCCCAAGGTATTTTATGTCATTTGTGGCTATTGTAAAGGGTGATGTATCTCTAATTGCCTTCTCAGCTTCTTTGTCCATTGTATATAGGAGGGCTACTGATTTTTTTGAGTTGATCTTGTATCCTGCTATGTTGCTGAAGGTGTTTATAAGCTTTATCAATTCCTGGGTGGAATCTTTGGGGTCACTCAAGTATACTATCATGTCGTCTGCAAATAGGGAGAGCTTGACTTCTTCCTTTGCAATTTGAATCCCCTTAATCTCCTTATGTTGTCTTATTGCTCTGGCTAGAACTTCAAGTACTATATTGAATAAGTATGGGGAGAGTGGACAGCCTTGCCTCGTTCCTGATTTTAGTGGAATTGCTTTGAGTTTCTCTCCATTTAATTTGATGTTGGCTGTTGGTTTGCTATATATTGCCTTTATTATGTTTAGGTATGTTCCCTGTATTCCTGATCGCTCCAAGACTTTTATCATGAAGGGGTGTTGGATTTTGTCAAATGCCTTTTCTGCATCCAGTGAGATGATCATGTGGTTTTTTTTCTTTGAGTTTGTTTATATGGTGTATTACATTGATGGACTTTCGTATGTTGAACCACCCTTGCATCCCTGGGATGAAGCCTACTTGATCATGGTGGATAATTGTTCTGATGTGTTCTTGGAGTCTGTTTGCCAGTATTTTTTGAGTATTTTTGCATCAATGTTCATGAGGGGGATCGGTCTGTAGTTCTCTATCTTTGTTGCATCCTTGTTTGGTTTAGGAATCAGGAATTTTCTTACCTTTGGAATAGGACACTAAGTAGTTCTGAGCTTTAAAGGGTTCACATGCCTTTCTGTTTCCTATTTTAGCTTTGTAATTTAGGTTGTGTTGACATTCCTTTAGATTTTATGGAGATCATCTTATTAGGCAGTCTTGTGTTTTACCACTCACAAGGGAAGGTAGCAACAAAAATAACAAAATTCTGCCAAATATTTAAATGTGAAAAATAGAAACATCACCTATATCTTTCATAAGCATGGAAAATAAAGTGACTAGTGTACTTACAGTTTAAATAAGGAGCTGAAAAATTGTGAAAGCTGAAGGTAATAGGAAATAAGTGAGAAAAGGAAAAGAAGTAGGGAGAGAAAAGAAAAGAGAAAAATGTTTTGGTTTTGGTTTGGTTTTGACTAATGATTTTATTGATTTCACTCCAGACTTTTACCATTCTTCCAGTCACTACTTACATTAGAGATAATGTATATATCAGTCACCTAGCATAGTATTGAGTGTATGACAAACTTTATTTTTATTTCTGTTTTTGAATTATAATATAATTACAAAATTTCTCTCAATTTTATACTTCTAAACCATCCCACATACCCCTTCTTATTCTCTTTCAAATTCATTGCCTCCTTTTTTATTAATTGTTACATGCATATATAGATATTTATATTCCTAAATATCACCTAGTCATTCTGTATAATGTTACTTGGGTGTAAATTTTTTGAGGACTGACATTTTTTGATGGAGAACCTGTTAGTATGCTTTTCACTGGGGAAGACTCTTTTAAGAATTAATAGAGAATGTGTGATGTGTCTTTGTGAGTATCTTTGTATGTACAGGTGCACACAGGTTCCAGAATAATTACAGGCTTTTGTAATCTGCCTAATGTGGGTGTTGGGAACTGCACTCTGGACTCTTGTTCTCTGGAAGAGCAAAAGTTCTCTTAACCAATGAATCACCTGTCTAGCACCAGAAGCATGATTTATTTAAAGAGATGGGAAAATATGAGAATAAGGCACAATAAATAATAACAAGCTAAATGCAGAAAAAATGAAGACAATTTTTTAAATGGCCATTATTTCTTCCTTCTGAGGACAAAGGAATGGAAACATTCAATCTTCATGGATGTCCTCTTCTATTTAATTGGTGTGGAGTACTTATCTGAAGGCAAAACATGTTAGTGAGCAGAAGGGGTTGTTTAGAGGTTGAGCTAGGTACTGGCTTCCCTAACAATGTGGTGGGCTGAACTGTCATCGGCATTTTCTCCACGTCCAAGTGTGCCAAAACAAGGAATACATGAATAGCTTTCAAACTTTTCCTAACAGCTTGAGCCCAAAAACCCCAAGACATGCCCCCCTAGTAGAAGAGGCATTCCTACTGTGCAATGGTATGGAACATTCCCAAGCAGTCACGGCTTTTCACCCAGTGTCTTTGATTCAGGGATTCCAAGTCTGATGGAAAAATTAATTCTTCATTGGTGAGACAGAGGATCAGATCTGAGTGATCCTGTGTTTCCTGGCCACACAGTTCTCTACCTTAACACTCAAACTCAGATTCACTCACAGCTGGTTTCTTTCCTCTTATCAGAGTTTGGTTGATGCTTCACACATATATTTACCTTTAGCTACTGTCTGAAGCTGATTTAAACTCCCCACTCAAGTAGATCTTTGTCTATGAATCTAATTCCAAGTGAAATTTGATTTTTTTTGGATCCATACTACTTCTCAGGGTTGCTGCTTGTTTAGCCAGTGTAGAAGAAGAAGGATTTGGAGTTTGGAAAGACAAAATATTTCATCTTCTGCCTTCCCTGGCCAATAAGATTTGATTATAAAATATCCTGAGATGATTTATCTTCAGCATAGGGATAATAGTTTTAGAGACACCAGTGTCTGCTACCTGTATTAGATGAAGACCTCCTATTTAAGCTATTTTTGCAGAATCCCAGTTTATGAACCTGTGACATTTCATAAGCTTTTGTTCTCTGCTTTGCCTGCCCTACTTGGGTAGGGTTGGGAATTCTCCCCCTGCATCATCATTTCCTATATTGCTCCATAATAGAGTTTATTGCTTTCATAGTTATAAAATCTAACTATGCCTTTTTTCTTCCTACTGTTTACTGTCGTACTCCCATGACTTTGCACTTTATCCACCTGAAGTAATGTGTCTAACTTTGTTTTCAAATTCATGGAGACATAGGACTATGCTATATCTGTATTTGTCCTCTTCCTCTATGTTTAGTTACTCATAGAAATCATAATATGAAGACACAAAAACAAAAGCAGGCACAATGAAATGAAGTGTTTACAAAGAAAAGCTGGATCTTTATATAAATATATTACATTCTTACACCCAATAATGTGGTATCTATGACATTTATTATACAGCCTAAAATAATTACTTCTCCAGTTAGTAGAATAGTTACTAATTGTGATTAGGCAAAAAAAAAAAATAAAATAAAACCTAGTAAATATGAACAGTCATATAAATGGCCAGATGCTAGATTTAGTAAACAATGACTGAATTTCACACAAGCAATGGGGTTATAGTTGAAATCACTGCAAAGCATAGTCTATTCAGGGGCTATCTAGGAGATCAACAGACAACAGTAGTAGAATCTAGTTTAACTGTTGGCAGCAAAGATGCAGCAAATCAGCAGAAAGCGCAAATCATTGCAAAACAAATATAAAATTCACACTTCAAAACCACTGCTACCTGAGTTCCTTTCAAAGGAAACATCATATCCCAGTTTCAACAAAAACGCATACATGTTCCACTAGAAATGCTAGCCGGGCGGTGGTGGCACATACCTTTAATCCCAGAACTCGGGAGGCAGAGGCAGGCGGATCTCTGTGAGTTCGAGGCCAGCCTGGGCTACCAAGTGAGTTCCAGGAAAAGCGCAAAGCTACACAGAGAAACCCTGTCTCGAAAAAACAAAAAACAAAACAAAACAAACAAACAAACAAAAAAAAAGAAATGCAATCCATAGAGAAAAACAACTTAGCCAACCGTAAATTCAAAAATGATAAAGATTTTTAAATTATTAGACAGAGCTTTTTAATCTGCAGTAGTTACTTTCAAATATACTTCTATTAACAACAGTAATTTTAAACCACTGTGATTAAAATGCAAAGAGACATAACTGAAGAAGTAGGCAACATGCAGGAACTGGTGGAAAAAATTCTAAGGAAGAATCAAAAAGAAAATTCTGGGCGTAAAATACATTAATGTGAAGGAGGAACCCCCCGGGTGGAGTCAGAGTGGGTGGTAGACACATGATGACTACGTGAAATAAATGGGAAGAGCAGCAGTAGAAGCATTTCCCAAGGAGAAATGCAAAAGGAAGGCAACAGAAAACGTATCATAATATAAAAATGTGGGCCATGACTAATGGTATAAAAGATATGTCATGGGATGGCCAGAAGAATGGCATAAAAAGGAAATGTTTGAAATAACACCTAAATACTTTTAAATTAGTGATAGATTCCAACTATATGGCTGACAGAACACCCAGCAAGACAAAGAAAGAGAAAGATATTCCTAGGATATGAATGACATTTCATGTATGTGTAAGTGCACATAGGGATTTCTGCGCACGCACACACACAAACACACACACACACACACACATACACACACACATCCTTCTGGAGTTACCTCTTTCTACAAAATAAAATATTTTCTAAGATATCAAGCTGTTGCTTCTCTTTTTCTCTGCCTGTCTCTCATTTCTGTGTGTGTCTCTCTCTCATTTGCATAGCCTTGTGCATTCAATGCACAAATCCAGTAATAAATAGTTAAATTCATTCCTCCCTTAACCAACTAAGTTTTCTCATTGCAATGTGCACTACTTTTAAAAGGCATGGTTTATAAAGACTTTATGAAAATTGGCAGTAAAACTATAATTATAAATTTCTAATTAAAAGCTAAGAGAGTTGATTTTATTTTCAGATTATTAATTATACAACAGAAAATTATGTAGGTTTAAATATTATAACAAAGTACCTTTTAACAAATAAACTATTTTTATTTTTGTTAATTTATGCTTATAAATTTAAAAGAGAATATTATTTGATAAATGTCAAAATTTGTAAAATACCAAGAATTATTTTCACAGTTTTATGATGTTTCATAAACATTACTCATTTTCTGAAAACAATTGGCAAGCAAATATAAAACCCTTTTAGTTGGTAATTCACATTTGAATGTTTTCCAAAGTATAATCAACAATTTCACCTTTCAAAAAGTTAAATGTGCACTAACATTTTGCTACATTTAACAGAAGCTACATAAAATGTAAGCTTCTCATACAGGGCATTTTAAATTATCCTTCAGCCCAGAGGATGTTCTGGACTTTTAGTTACAATCCTATGGTACTTCAGTTCAGTACTAATGACAGTTGAATCAATACCATCTTAGTGTTGATTAATCAAAGCAAATACAATTTGAGGAAGTGTACTTTATAAAAGCAATTCTGTCATAATGATTTCTATGAAGTACACTTAAGAAATCTTCAACAGCTTTTTAGTTTTCATTTCATATTGTTTCATGTGAAATAGTTTTTTCCTTTATAACTTTAAAAATAAATCTTTCTCAACCAGCAACATTTTCTTTCCATACAAACCTATTGTTAATTTTTTTAATAAAATATTTTCCAAGTCAAGTTTTCCTAAGTTAAATATTGATGATTTAGTTTTTATAAAATTACTTAGGTGCTTTCTCGGAATTTTAAGATTTAATAAATTTTATCTTGTTTAAGTTTTCAGTTTTAAACACATTGTATCTCTAATCAGAGTACAAATAATATTGAGATATTATTTATTTCTAATTTGTTCTAAAGGACTTATATTCCAAGATTTCATTTGCATTGAGTGGATTTTTAATTCACTTCTTCCACATATTGCTCATAACCTTGATTTTTTTTTTGGGGGGGGGACATTTAGACAGGGTTTCTCTGTGTAGTTTTGGAGCCTGTCCTGGAACTTGCTCTTTGTAGACCAGGCTAGCCTAGAACTCAGAGATCCACCTGCCTCTGCCTCCTGAGTGCTGGGATTAAAGGCATGTGCCACCACCACCTGGCTGCTCATAAACTTTTTAACATCAACCTATGACAGATAACAATCATGCAGCCAAATAGTGAAGTTAAGAAACAGGGTCAATAATTCTTTTCTATATCTTAATCTATTCTTCCATCTCCTAATTTCTTAAGCAACCTAGTCTGAAAAGAGACACAGACGTTTAGCATAATTCTGAGGTGATGAAATATTACCTAAAAAAAAGTTATTCATTAACAATGATTTATTTCTGAGATAGAGAAAGTAGAATAAAGGAGATGGGAAGAGAGAGGGAGGGGGGGTAAAATGGGGGAAGAGAGACAGAACTTAGGACAGGGAGAGAGAAGAGGTGGGAAAGAAGATGAGAGACAAGGAGAAGGTTGAAAGAGAAAGGGAGGAGTGGTCATGGCAAGTGTTTACATGGAGTAATATATCATTTCCAAGTATCAGCTTTTAAGTTTTCAATATAGTCTTATAGACAGCAAGCTAGAGAGACTCTATGTTAGTGAGAGATGATAAATCACAGACACTCTGAAACTACTATTTTTGTTGAAACACTTCCACTCACTGAAATACTAGTTATCCAAATTGGAATGGATTTCGCACCATGGCTTTAGAAAAATTCAGTGAACATTTACTGGCTAAAAGGGGCGGTGCTGAACTAAATATTTTATAAGTATTATCCAGTCTTACTTCCCCTGCCAACATTCTAGGCAAGGAATCAACAATTCCTGTTGAATGAGAATATGCAGATTCATAGAAAATATAAATATATTTACTAATGATCACATAACTCTTAAGAAAATTGGGAATTGAAATTGTCCTCAATTAGTTCAAAGGCAGCTACCTTACTATTTATTTAAATGTTGCTAACTTTGAAAACATATTTCTTAATAATCTACTCCAAGGTTCACTTTCACATATATAATGAAAGCTATCCTTCTGTAAGAATTTAAGAAACATAAATGATCTCATATCATAAATGTTTTCTTATAGGGGCTGAGAAATGAAAATATTTCTATCAGATTGTTCAGGACTAGCCTCAAGCAATTTCATAGTTTTGTTCTTAAGTTACAATTCCTTTTAATTAAGAAATATTTACCTATCACAAATATAGAAAAGTGTTCTTTTCTGAGACTCTATTACACTAGTCTTCTTTTTAAGATAATCCTCATGATATTATTGACAATTTTTGGATGATTGGTTTCACTATGATTCTGAGAAAGTTCAGAATGGTAGAATTCATCATGTCTCAAGAGTCATACAAACAAAAATTATTTACATATTATTTTATTAAGAATTATTAATTGATCAATAGGTGTTTATTGGATGATACTCTGAGAGTAGTGCTGTATGAAAATAAACTATGATTGTTTCATTATATAAGAAGTGAATCATATAAGAAATCTAACTCACAGCTGTATGCAATGCCATTTACTGAAATGAAACTAAGAGTCAGCAGCCAATATATGTACTGGTAAGTAAGTTAGTTCATAAAAAGACTGGCACTTTTAAGGATGATTTTCTGTGTCTGGAAAATTGATCTATATTTTACTACTGTGATGGTCACATTAGAAACAGTTTTTAGATTAAAAATAAGCCCTTACTGCTCACATTCAGAAATTACTCTCATCTTGCTTAGGATATGTTCTAAAGATTGGAAAATGGTTATAAGCTGGGGGTTTCTAAATCAAACTTTATCCTAGACAGTAGCCAATAGTCTGAGTTTAACTGAATGAATAACAGGATAACTCATGTGTACACTACTGTTTGAAAACAGTGGAAATGATCCACCGGTTCCTTTCCCTGGAATTTACTGCTGTGTACAAGCATCGAAATAAGATTTGAATATCGTCAAAAGCAAAGGAATCTTCTTGACATTCTGTGCCAAAGGTGTAGCTATTTCGCTGGCTTAAATGCATGCAAACCTGTTGTTAATGCACGTCTATATGAATAAAGCAAACTACCTAGGGCAAGTTGGGCTCAAATCTAATTATCCATTGTGAACAGTAGATGTTAATTAGTCTTATTTTGGAAAACAGAAATGTAGGCTTTCATTTTTAAGAGTTGCTAAACAATTAAGCATGGAAACACTCCAGGCAATCTATTTCTAGGTTTCAGAGAAGAGTGAAGGTTATGTCAAATGCTCAATGGTTTGTCCACCATTTTATACAAGTACACATTCTCTCTGATGGTGAGTGTATTATGTGGGGCATGATGTATTCAAGCTATATCCACAGGCCCAGTCACTTTCAGAGTATTAGACATTTTGTTGTTGTTTGAATTCCAATCAGAAAGTCCCACCATGCCAGGCACTTGAAATCTGTTTAGCATTTTTTCCTTAGAGCAATGTTTGAATAACAAAAAGTTTTTTTTTTTTAAATTAAACAACCATAAAAAAAAAAAAACAACCTTACTTTCCAAGGGCAAAGCATTCCAGTTTTACAGATGAATCCTTTGCAGCTTGTATTGTTTCAGGAAAACGCACTTCAATCTTTGGCTCATATTCCCCCATGACACCTGTTAAATACCAAAACAGCTAGCAGCATTTCTGGAGAATAGAAGTTTCCTATGAAGTAAATGCTTCATTAACCAAAATGTGACTCTTGGATTTTCATCAGAGTTAGAGTTCCCAATCATGAGATGGAGACATGCTTTTGAGTTTTATACAAGGATCTTTCACTAGGGACATCCAGTTCCGGCCTCCTTTTGTGCAACTCATGGGCTAGACATACTTGTGGAGAGGGGAGGATGATTCAGTTAATACTATCAGAACTCTGATGTATCACCACAATCAGAAATACCTCTATTTCTGCAGCAAAACTTATACAGTAACTACATAAGTGAACTCAAATATCTATATTAATATCAGTACAGCAGATTTTGCTGCTTTGTTCATAGCACACTTGTAAAAGTTTTATTTCCACCATTTTAGCATTTTAATAAGAAAGAATTAAATGAAGTTTAGAATAAAGCAGTATTCTAAGATGTCATAAACACACTATCTGCCAAAAGAGTGGTAACAAACAAAAATAGTTATAAGCTATTTTCATCTGAATTAATGAATGCTCTATTGGGATTATTTTAAAAATTTAATTATTTTATAAATTGATATGACAAACATTATAGTAACTCATTCCTACAACAAGTAAATGAACTTTGGATGGTCAGTGAGACTCTAGGAAGTACAGAAATTACTTCATATGTATATAAATGAATATATAATATAATAGCTAATTTTCTAACCTTTATTATTAAAATATCCCATTCAGATGCTAATTCTGAAACTAAATTGGCTACTTTCATTTTGCGTCCCTATTTTCTTAACAAATGATGGTTCTTGCATGTCAACTTTTAGAGGAGTTAATAGACATATATTATACACGATGTTTATAATCTACTTTTACTATTAAATGATGAAGGGAGTAGAGGACGTGGGAAAAGAAAATAAGAAGGGGAAATTAAAAACTAAGAGTAAACAAAAATAAAACAGGAAAAATGTATAACCTCGATGAAAATTGTTAGCTCATGTGCTTTCCCACTCATGAACAGAGTACTCACAGAAAGGGAGAAAATTAATGTATAAATCTAATGTTTGCTGATATCTGAATAAAACCCATGCAGAAATATTTGAATAGATACTGGCTCTGAAATCTCTGCCATGAGGATGCTGGGAAGCTGGCTTCATAGTTCTGTCAGCTTAATTACCATTATATCCATGCTTGTCTTAAACTCTTCAGTGGGGGGCAACGTTCTATGAGGTACAGCCTTTCAAATTCAAAGTCTGATAATAAAATTAACTAAGAGATTTTTTTCTTTACATGACCTACTGTGAACATTTAATTAGAGAATCAACTAGAGGATTTTTCCACTCAGTTGACTTCCTAGCTCTCTAAATCTTGCACCAGCTCTGGCTTGACTAAGGTATGAAACTCTTCAGAGACCAATCTGTGTCCCGTCCCTTGGAGACACAATTTAACACGAATCTTCCACTCCATCATTCTTTGGCATGCTTTTCTTTCCTTGGGCACAATATTTTTACTTTTCCATTTTGCCAGCCAGGTAAATAAAGAATGAACAACAACAGTAGCAAAATAATGACAAGGATAGAAAAGAAAGTGGACAATAAGAGAGGTTGCAAAATGTGTTCATCAATTCAAGTATGAAAATTTGGCAGCATCCACATGCACACATACACACACGCCAAGTCCCTCTAGACAAACATAACTTTTATGCACCAGTCCTTAAACAATGAGAAAACAAGCTCTTCTGGTGTCAGAAATGAAATGGCACAGTATACCCAGAAATGTGTAAATTGCACCTTGAGGGTATAGAACTACAGAATTCTTTTTGATTTTAGTAATATCTCATCTCCATTGAGCTTATGAATTTAATCTAATCTCCAATGATTTGGCTCCAATTATAAGAAGAAAGCAAAAGTCCCTGAAGACCCCCCCACAATGTCAGAGTCTCAATGTGGAGTCTGAAGATAACTCATGGTCTTACCATCAGTGCGCTGTACTAAAGGAGTAGGTGGTCCTTGGACACTTCTATGGGCCTCTTTGTTTGTGATGAAGCAAGTGTAATTCCCCACATCGGAGGGTTCTACTTTGGCAATATACAAGTTTCCTGTGTCTTGTGATACAAATCGTCTATTGTCCTCTTGAACATACAAGGGGTTATCATTGAAGGTCCAGGCATATGATAAATCTGAAAAACAGAAAAACATGCATTATCTTTACTACAATCATTCTTTTTTTTTTTTTATTTTAAGTAAATTTATTTTACAACATCATTTAGTTCAACATAATAGCCACAGATTCCCCTGCTCTCCCACTCTCGCCCCCCTCCCCTCCCCCATCCCACCCCCCATTCCCACCTCCTCCAGATCAAGGTCTCCCCTGAGGACGGGGATCGACCTGGTAGACTCAGTCCAGCCAGGACCAGTCCCCCCCTCCCAGACCGAGCCAAGTGTCCCTGCATATGTCCCAGGATTCAAACAGCCAACTCATGCAACAAGCCCAGGACCCGGCACCAACACACGGCTGCCTCCCAAACAGATCAAGCCAAATGACTGTCTCACCCGTTCAGGGGGCCTGATGCAGTTGGGGGCCCCTCAGCCTTTGGTTCATAGATCCTGTGCTTCCATTCGTTTGGCTATTTGTCCCTGTGCTTTATCCAACCCTGGCTTCAACAATTCTCGCTCATATAAACCCTCTTCTTTCTCACTAATTAGACTCCCAGTGCTCCACCAGGGGCCCAGCCATGGATGTCTGCATCCAGATTCCTCAGACCTTCCTTGGATGGGGTTTATGGCACAACTAACAGGGTGTCTGGCCATCCCATCACCGGGGTAGGTCAGTTCCTGCCGTCTCTCGTCCATTGCCAGCAGTCTTTTCTGGCGGTATCTTTGTGGATCTCCGTGGGCCTCCCTAGCTCTCTGCTTCCTCCCCTTCTCATGTGGTCTTCATTTACCATGGTCTCCTATTCGTTGTTCTCCCTCTCTTTTCTTGATCCAGCTAGGATCTCCCACTCGCTTTCCCTCGACCGTCGCTCTTCATTGTTCCCACTCATGACCAGGCTGTTCATGTAGATCTCATCCATTTCTCCATGTCTTTTTTGGGGTCCCGTTTTCCAGGTAGCCTCACTGGTGATGTGAGCAGCAGTTCAGTCATCCTTGTTCCACATCTAGTATCTTCCTATGAGTGGGTACATACCATATTTGTCTTTCTGAGTCTGGGTCACCTCACTCAGGATGATTTTTTCTAGATCCATCCATTTGTCTGCAAACCGTATGATGTCATTGTTTTTCTCTGCTGAGTAGTATTCCATTGTGTATATGTGCCACAATTTCTTTATCCATTCTTCAGTTGAAGGGCATCTAGGTTGTTTCCAGGTTTTGGCTATTACAAACAATGCTGATATGAACATAGCTGAGCAAGTGCTCTTGTGGTGTGATTGAGCATTTCTTGGGTATATGCCCAAAAGTGGTATAGCTGGATCTTGGGGGAGATTGATTCCCAATTTTCTAAGAAAGCGCCATATTGATTTCCAAAGTGGTTGTACAAGCTTGCATTCCCACCAGCAGTGGAGGAGAGTTCCTCTAGCTCCACAACCTCTCCAGCATAAAGTGTCTTCAGTGTTTTTGATCTTAGCCATTCTGACAGGCGTAAGGTGGTATCTCAGAGTTGTTTTGATTTGCATTTCCCTGATGATTAGGGATGTTGAGCAGTTCCTTAAATGTCTTTCAGCCATTTGGGTTTCCTCTGTTGAGAATTCTCTGTTTAATTCTAAAGCCCATTTCTCAATTGGACTGTTGGTCGTTTTGATGTCTAATTTCTTGAGTTCCTTATATATTCTGGATATCAGTCCTCTGTCACCTGTGGGGTTGGTGAAGATCTTTTCCCATTCAGTAGGCTGTCGCTTTGCCTTGTTGACCGTATCCTTTGCTCTACAAAAGCTTCTCAGTTTCAGGAGGTCCCATTGATTGATTGTTTGTCTCAGTGTCTGCGCTACTGGTGTTATATTTAGGAAGTGATCTCCTATGCCAATGCGTTCAAGATTACTTCCTACTTTCTCTTCTAGCAGGTTTAGAGTAGCTGGATTTATGTTGAGGTCTTTGATCCACTTGGACTTAAGTTTTGTGCACGGTGACAGATATGGATCTATTTGCAGCTTTCTACACGTTGATATCCAGTTATGCCAGCACCATTTGTTGAAGATGCTTTCTTTTTTCCATTGTACACTTTTGGCTTCTTTGTCAAAAATTATATGTCCATAGGTGTGTGGGTTAATGTCAGGGTCTTCAATTCGATTCCATTGGTCCACATGTCGGTTTTTATGCCAATACCAAGCTGTTTTTATTACTGTAGCTCTATAGTAGAGCTTGAAGTTAGGGATTGTGATGCCTCCAGAAGTTGTTTTATTGTACAGGTTTCTTTTAGCTATTCTGGGTTTTTTGTTTTTCCATATGAAGTTGAGTATTATTCTTTCCAGGTCTGTGAAGAATTGTGTTGGTATTTTGATGGGGATTGCATTGAATCGGTATATTGCTTTTGGTAAGATTGCCATTTTTACTATGTTAACCCTGCCTATCCATGAGCATGGGAGATCTTTCCATTTTCTGACATCTTCTTCAATTTCTTTTTTCAGGGACTTAAAGTTCTTGTCATATAGGTCCTTCACTTGCTTGGTTAGTGTTACCCCAAGGTATTTTATGTCATTTTTGGTTATTGTAAAGGGTGATGTATCTCTAATTGCCTTCTCATCTTCTTTGTCCATTGTATATAGGAAGGCTACTGATTTTTTTGAGTTGATCTTGTATCCTGCTATGTTGCTGAAGGTGTTTATAAGCTTTATCAATTCCTGGGTGGAATCTTTGGGGTCACTCAAGTATACTATCATGTCGTCTGCAAATAGGGAAAGCTTGACTTCTTCCTTTCCAATTTGTATCCCCTTAATCTCCTTATGTTGTCTTATTGCTCTGGCTAGAACTTCAAGTACTATATTGAATAAGTATGGGGAGAGTGGACAGCCTTGCCTCGTTCCTGATTTTAGTGGAATTGCTTTGAGTTTCTCTCCATTTAATTTGATGTTGGCTGTTGGTTTGCTATATATTGCCTTTATTATGTTTAGGTATGTTCCCTGTATTCCTGATCGCTCCAAGACTTTTATCATGAAGGGGTGCTGGATTTTGTCAAATGCCTTTTCTGCATCTAGTGAGATGATCATGTGGTTTTTTTCTTTGAGTTTGTTTATATGGTGTATTACGTTGATGGACTTTCGTATGTTGAACCACCCTTGCATCCCTGGGATGAAGCCTACTTGATCATGGTGGATAATTGTTCTGATGTGTTCTTGGAGTCTGTTTGCCAATATTTTATTGAGTATTTTTGCATCAATGTTCATGAGGGAGATCGGTCTGTAGTTCTCTTTCTTTGTTGTATCCTTGTTTGGTTTAGGAATCAGGGTAATTGTAGCCTCATAAAAGGAGTTTGGTAATGTTCCTTCTGTTTCTATTATGTGGAACAATTTAGAGAGTATTGGTATTAATTCTTCTTTGAAGATCTGGTAGAATTCTGCGCTAAAACCATCTGGTCCTGGGCTTTTTTTTGGTTGGGAGACTTTTAATGCCTGTTTCTATTTCCTTAGGGGTTATTGGGCTATTTAAATAGTTTATCTGGTCTTGATTTAACTTAGGTATGTGGTACTTATCCAGAAAAATGTCCATTTCTTTTAGGTTTTCCAGTTTTGTGGAGTAGAGGTTTTTGAAATATGACCTTATAATTCTCTGGATTTCCTCAATGTCTGTTGTTATGTCCCCCTTTTCATTTCTGATTTTGTTGATTTGGATTCTCTCTCTCTGTCTTTTGGTTAGTTTGGATAAGGGCTTGTCTATCTTGTTGATTTTCTCAAAGAACCAACTCTTTGTTTCATTAATTTTTTGTATTATTCTCTTAGTTTCTAATTTATTAATTTCCCCTCTCACTTTGATAATTTCCTGGCGTCTATTCTTCCTGGGAGACTTTGCTTCTTCTTGTTCTAGAGCTTTCAGGTGTGCTGTTAAGTCACTAGTGTGAGATTTCTCCAACTTCTTTATGTGTGCATTTCGTGCTATGAATTTCCCTCTTAGCACTGCTTTCATTGTGTCCCATAAGTTTGGGTATGTGGTGTCTTCATTTTCATTGATCTCTAGGAAGTCTTTAATTTCTTTCTTTATTTCTTCCTTAACCCATTGGTGATTTAGTTGAGCATTATTCAGTTTCCATGAGAAAGTAGGTTTTCTGTAGTTTTTGTTGTTGTTGAGATCTAACTTTAACCCATGGTGGTCTGATAGAACACAGGAGGTTATTCTAATTGTTTTGTATCTGTTGAGATATGCTTTGTGGCCAAGTATGTGGTCAATTTTAGAGAAAGTTCCATGGGGTGCTGAGAAGAATGTATATTCTTTCTTGTTAGGATGGAATGTTCTGTAGATATCAATTAGGTCCAATTGGGTCATGATATCAGTTAAGTCCTTTATTTCTCTGTTAAGTTTCGATTTGGGAGATCTGTCCAGTGGTGAAAGTGGGGTGTTGAGATCTCCCACTATTAATGTGTGGGGTTTTATATGTGGTTTAAGCTTTAGTAATGTTTCTTTTACATATGTGGGTGCCCTTGTGTTTGGGGCATAAATGTTCAGAATTGAAACTTCATCTTGGTGGATCTTTCCTGTGATGAATATGTAATGTCCTTCTTTATCTCTTTTGATTGATTTTAGTTTGAAGTCTATTTTGTTGGATATCAGTATGGCTACCCCTGCTTGTTTCTTAAGACCATTTGATTGGAAAGTCTTTTCCCAGCCTTTTATTCTTAGGTAGTGTCTGTCTTTGAATTTGAGATGTGTTTCTTGTATGCAGCAGAAAGTTGGGTTCTGCTTTCGTATCCATTCTGTAAGTCTATGTCTTTTTATAGGTGAATTAAGTCCGTTGATATTAAGGGATATTAACGACCAGTGATTGTTCATCCCTGTCATTTTTGGTGGTAGTGTGTGTGTACTTCCCTTCTTTGGGGTTTACTGTTGTGGCTTTATCTATTGCCTGTGTTTTCGAGTGTGTATCTGACTTCCTTAGGTTGGAATTTTCCTTCTAGTGCTTTCTGTAGGGCTGGGTTTGTGGATAGGTATTGTTTAAATCTGGCTTTGTCTTCGAATGTCTTGTTCCTTCCGTCTATGATGATTGAAAGTTTTGCTGGGTATATTAGTCTGGGCTGACATCCATGGTTTCTTAGTGTCTGCATTACATCTGTCCAGGTCCTTCTGGCTTTCAAAGTCTCCATTGAGAAATCGGGTGTTATTCTGATGGGTTTACCTTTATAGGTCACTTGGCCTTTTTCCTTGGCTGCTCTTAATATTCTTTCTTTATTCTGTACATTTAGTTGTTTAATTATTATGTGTCGAGGGGACTTTTTTGGGGGGTCTAGTCTGTTTGGTGTTCTATAGGCTTCTTGTATCTTCATAGGCATTTCCTTCTTTAAGTTGGGAAAGTTTTCTTCTATAATTTTGTTGAATATATTTTCTGTGCCTTTGAGTTGGTATTCTTCACCTTCTTCTATCCCTATAATTCGTAGGTTTGGTCTTTTCATGGTGTCCCAGATTTCTTGGACATTTTGGTTCATGACTTTGTTGGCTTTAGTGTTTCCTTCGACTGATGAAACTATTTCTTCTACTGTATCTTCAATGCCAGAAATCCTCTCTTCCACCTCTTGCATTCTGTTGGTTATACTTGCATCCGAAGTTCCTGATCTTTTACTCAGGGTTTCTATTTCCAGCATTCCCTCTGTTTGTGTCTTCTTTATTTTTTCAATTTCCTTTTTCAGTTCTTGGCCTGTTTCCTTTGTTTGTTTCATTGCTTTTTCATGATTTTCTTTCAGTGTTTTATTGTTTTCTTCCAGGACTTTAATGTTTTCTTCCAGGACTTTAATGTTTTCTTCCAGGAATTTATTTTTTTCTTGGAGGGCTTTATTGTTTTCTTCTAATTTGTTTGCTCTTTCCTCTAGTTGTTTATAGCGTTCTTCCAATTTCCTTGTCTTTTCCTCTACACAAGCCTCTACCTTCTTCATGAAGTTACTCATAAGGCTACTTTCTTCTGCTTCTTCCAATTTTTGGTGTTCAGGTCTAGATGTTGGAGGCGGGCTAGGTTCTGGTGATGCTGTATTGCTCTTCATTTTGCTGTATGTACTTCTGCCTTGACGTCTGCCCATCTCCTTGTGGTTCTTTCTTCGTCTTATCAGTGTACTTGTTTCAGAAAGAGCTGACAGATTCAGGAAGACTCTCTCTTTTGTCCAAAAGGGAGTTCTCTTGTCCAACTCTCTGGTCCAGAAGGGAAGTCCGGGGCGGGCTCTGGTCCAGAATGGCAATCGGGAGCAGGCTGGGAGCTGGGGGCCGGTCTCTAAGTCTCAGGAAGTGGCTCTGGACCAGAAGGGAAGTCTGGGGCAGGCTGGGAGCTGGGGGCCGGTCTCTAAGTCTCAGGAAGTGGCTCTGGACCAGAAGGGAAGTCGGGGGCCGGCTGGGAGCTGGGGGCCGGTCTCTAAGTCTCTACTACAATCATTCTTATCTACAAATTCTGTCTTTTGTTTAGTCATTATAATAAAAGTCTGCCTATATAGGTCTAATTTATAGCTATTTGGGCAGAGTAAATAGAATATTCCCTATATTCACATATACCTCAGTTTGGGAGATATAAGTTTTCCCTCTCCTTGACTGTTTTCTTTGATTAAGTATACAATGATAGGACATTTAGAGAACAAATAGGTGATTTTCTTTAGGAAAATCTACAGAATATAGAGAGCATTGCTGGTTAAAAGGGTCATAGTAATTCATCAATACTGCTCATTTCAAAGCAGTGTTTTGCAAGTTGTTTTCAAAAGGATTAAGCACATTTAAGATTTGTAGTTAAATTTTTAATTAAAAACTAAAGTTTCAGTACTCTAGATCTTGAGTTCATCCTGTGAATGGGATACAATTTATGGGCAAATTTCTGTAATAGTTTTAAGACTTTGTAGTAAAACAATACATGTGCCTTACGAAGGTCCAGCAGTTACGACTGATAGCCAGGAATGCAGAACATCCCAACATGAAAGAGCATACTTTAGACAGAGATATTATAGGAAACCTAGATGAGATAGTTAGTTTTAAATGTCAACTTGCCACACCTTAGAATCACCTGGGAGGAGAGTCTCAACTGAAGACTTATCTAGATAAGGTTAGCTTGCTGGCATCCATGTGGGAGATTAATTGCTATCTCACACAGCCCACTGTGGGTAACATCATTGCATAGGCTGGCTGTCTAAGACCAGGTGAAGGTCACTGAGCAGCAGCAAGTCAGCAAGATCCATACAGTCTCTCTGTGCTTTCATCTATGTGTGGACGTGGCATGAGAGCTGTCATGGGTTTCTATCTTGACTTCTCCTTACTGAGGAATGGTAACTTATCATCAACTTTCTTCCCTATGATGGCTACTCTTGGTTTTCAACTTGACTACATCTAAAAATAACTAAAAGCCAAAAATGGAGTGGCATACCCAGGAGGGATTTTTGCTTAATTTGAAGTAGGAAGATCCACTTCTAATCTGGTTCTTGGAGGAGAAAAGACACACCTTTAATCTAAATATTTTGATCTGGGAAAACCCACCTCTAATCTGGACTACACCATATGACTACACCTATATAAGGACATGGAAGAGGGAAGCTTTGGCTCTTTTGCTGCATGCTCTCACCTACCTAGCAAGTCCATTCCTTCACTGGCAATAGAGGCTACTGTATCATATACCAGACCAAAGTATCCTGATTCAGCCTCAAGGACCAAAAAACTACTGAATTCTTAGACCTTCTGTATATAGGCAACCATTACTGGAGTAGCTAGACCATAGCCTGTACAGCATGTAAGTAATTCTAATAAATGCCCGTTCTATATGTAGAAAGAAATTCATTCTATAAGTTCTGTTACTGTAGAGAACCCTGACCAATACACTCTTCTATATTGTTTTGTATTTATCAGAGTATATTATAACAGCAACAGAAATGATGTTAGAACACAAGGTAAGTGTGCTCCAACCAAGTGTGTCCAGAGGAGGCATTTCAAAACTGCATATTGACATTATGAAGGATAACTGTCTGAGCAATGGGCAAGTAGATAAACATAGCAAACAAGAAGCAAAAGCAAGAAGTTCAAGGTAGAAGACAGAAGGCATTGCATGACTTAATCATCAATCATTTAATATCTCTTTGAACTGTTTATATGTAAAGATGAATTACATAAATATTTAATGAATAAAATAAAAAAAACTTAGATTTTAAGTGTTCGATTTAATGAAATATAAATATTATATACATATAGAGAACACAATCTTAAATATAAATGATTATCATCTTTTAGAAATGGTTTCCTGCTCTTATCAGGTTAGTCTTGGATTATGGGAACCACTATATGGTTTAAATTATTAGATTACCTTTGTCATTGATTATACTTAATGAAGATGAACTCTAGATGTATATTTGAGATTATGCTTGTTTTATTTTATACTTTAAACATTCACTTATATTACCATACTAGCCACCCATTCTGGTTATTGCTAAGTTGTAATATATTTTATAAATATATCACCTTGTTGTTGATGAGTTTATGAAGTGTTTCCAGTCTGATGTCATCATAGATTAGAGTTAAATATATATATAACCCAGAATAGCCAAAAGAATCCTGTATGATATAACAACCTCTGGAGGCATCACGATCCCTGACCTCAAGCTCTACTATAGAGTTACAGTAATAAAAACAGCTTGGTACTGGCATAAAAACCGACATGTGGACAAATGGAATTGAATTGAAGACCCTGACATTAACCTGCACACCTATAAACATATAATTTTTGACAAAGAAGCCAAAACTTTACAATGGAAAAAAGAAAGCATCTTCAACAAATGGTGCTGGCATAACTAGATGTCAACGTGTAGAAAGCTGCAAAAAGATCCATATCTGTCACCATGCACAAAACTTAAGTCCAAGTGGATCAAAGACCTCAACATAAATCCAGTTACTCTGAACCTGCTAGAAGAGAAAGTAGGAAGGAGTCTTGAATGCATTGGCACTGGAGATCACTTCCTAAATATAACACCAGTAGCACTGAGAGAAACAAGCAATCAATGGGACCACTTGAAACTGAGAAGTTTTTATAGAGCAAGGGACATGGTCAACAAGACAAAGCGACAGCCTACAGAATGGGAAAAGATCTTCACCAACCCCACATCTGACAGAGGACTGATACTCTGAATATATAAGGAACTCAATAAATTAGACATCAAAAGGACCAACAGTCCAATTAAGAAATGGGCTATAGAACTAAACAGAGAATTCTCAACAGAGGAAGTTCAAATGGCTGAAAGACATTTAAGGAATTGCTCAACATCCCTAATCATGAGGGAAATGCAAATCAAAGTGACCCTGAGATATCACCTTACACCTGTCAGAATGGCTAAGATAAAAAACACTGAAGACAGCTTATGCTGGAGAGGATGTGGAGCAAGGGGAACTCTCCTCCACTGCTGGTGGGAATGCAAGCTTGTACAGCCACTTTGGAAATCAACATGGCACTTTCTTAGAAAATTGGGAATCAATCTCCCCCAAGATCCAGCTATACCACTCTTGGGCATATACCTAAGTAATGCTCAATCATACCACAAGAGCACTTGCTCAGCTATGTTCATATCAGCATTGTTTGTAATTGCCAGAACCTGGAAACAACCTCGATGCCATTCAATTAAAAAATGGATAAATAAAAGTGGTATATATACACAATGGAGTACTACTCAGCAGAGAAAAACAATGACATCATGAGGTTTGCAGGCAAATGGATGGATCTAGAAAAAATCATCCTGAGTGAGGTAACCCAGACTCAGAAAGACAAACATGGTATGTACTCACTCATAGGAGAATACTTGATGTAAAATAAAGATGACTAGACTGCTACTCACAACTCCATGGAGGCTACCAAGAAAAAAGGACCCTAAGAAAGACACAGGGATTGCCCAATGGAAGAGAAATGGGTGGAATCTACATGAACAACATGGACATGAGTGGGGGTGATGAAGGACAAGGTTCAAGGTAAAGAGAGATTAGGGGAGCAGGAGATCCCAGCTGAATCAAGAAAAGAGAGGGAGAAAAAGGAATAAAAGACCATGATAAATGAAGACCACATGGGAATAGGAAGAAGCAAAGTGCTAGAGAGGTCCCCAGAAATCTACAAAGATACCTCCATCAAACTAACCTACTCTGGTGATAGGATGGCCAAACACCCTAACTGTCATGGTAGAAATCTCATCCAATGACTGAGGGAAGTAGATGCAGAGATCCATGGCCAGGCCCCAGGTGGAGCTCCAGGAGTTCAACTGGCGAGAAAGAGGAGGGATTGTATGAATGAGAATTGTTGAGAACAAGATTGGAAAAAGCATAGGGACAAATAGCCAAACTAATGGAAATAATCAAACTATGAACCAATAGCTGAGGAGCCCCCAACTGGATCAGGTCCTCTGGATAAGTGAGACAGTTGATTAGCTTGAACTCTTTGGGAGGCACCCAGGCAGTGGGACCAGGACCTGTCCATAGTGCATGAGCTGGCTGTTTGGAACCTGGGGCTTATGCAGGGACACTTCGCTCAGCCTGGGAGGAGGGGACTGGACCTGCCTGGACTAAATCTACCAGGTTTAACTGAATCCCGTGGGGGTTCTTTGACCTGGAGGAGATGAGAATGGGGGGTGGGCTGGGGGAAAGGCGGGGCGGGGGGAGGGAGGAGGGAGGACAGATGAATCTGTGGCTGATATGTAAAATTGAATTAAATTGCAAAATAAATAATTAAAGAAAGAAAGAAGGAAGGAAGGAAGGAAGGAAGGAAGGAAGGAAGGAAAGAAAGAAAGAAAGAAAGAAAGAAAGAAAGAAAGAAAGAAAGAAAGAAAGAAAGAAAGAAAGAAAGAAAGAAAAGTAAAGAAAATGTTTCCCAGTTCCAGGCAGCTTGACATCTCTGTTCTCAATAGAAGAGTGCTCTGGTTATTTCATAGTATGTATACACACACACACACACACACACACACACACACACACAATATGCTGTCATGTTTTTATTATGACTATACGTCTCAATCTATACAAATATTAGATTAAGGTTTCATGAATCTATGAAATTAAGAGTACTGTGAGAAATGTATAGAGAACTCTATTCAAGAAAATGGAAAAATATATTTGGTTATGATGAGATTTCCCAAAAAGAAAAATAAGTCTGTAATACTGGAGTGGTGGGGGGAGTCTATAGTTAGGAAAAAAAATATCTTCATGTGAATAGATATTCACACACAAGAAAGTCAGGGTGTCCCAAGAGGAGTTAATGCACCCAGTAGCCTCTTGTCCAGAGAGAGGTCTTGCATCATATGAATGGTCTACATTTGTGTTAAACCCTGATGTAGAATCAAGACACCATATATTGTCCCACTCTTCCTCAGCTGGAAGATCTTCTGAAATATTCTTTAATAACTACACTGTCCTTGAACTCTCAAATATGGGAGAGGGAGTACAGATAAACAGTGATTGTAAATTAAATAATATCTGCATGGTGCAAACTCCACCTGAAATGGGAATGAAAAAATGTTGCAATTCTGTTATTTCCTCTACTAAGATCACTGTGATGGTGGCTAGCCTTAGTTCTCAAATTGGGACAATGTAAAATCAACTGAAAGATGGTTTCAAATAGGAATTGTCTACACTGTTTTGGCCTGTGGGCATGTCTTAGGGAAGCTGAGAAATCCTCTTAAGTTAGTTGATAGAGATGGTCAAGGCCACTGAAGATGGGAGTATTTCCTAAACAGAATGTGCTGAACTGTATAACAGCCAAGAAATCAAGTCAGTAAACAAATAAACAAGTGAGTATGAAGCAAATATTCTCTCTCTCTTCTTGCTTCCTGACCACCAAATTGCCCTCAAGGTCCTGCTGCCATGCTTCTCTCAAAATGACACATGGTATCCCCTCTAGAAATGTGAATTAAATAAACTTTTTTTCTCCTAAGATGCTTTTCCTCAGGTTATTCTATCACATATCACAGCAACATAAATATAAAACTCTCTCTCTCTCTCTCTCTCTCTCTCTCTCTCTCTCTCTCTCTCACACACACACACACACACACACACACACACACACACACACACACACACACCAGAAATAGCATACTTAGGGAATCATGAAGGAAAGAAGACAAACTGAGATAACAGAGGAAGAAATGAAAGACAAGGAAATGAAAAATAAAGCGTCTGCCAAGAGAGAGACCATAAACAGCAAGGAAGAACAAAAGAAATGTGGTGGTATTGTGTTTGCCAAAATATTGTGTACCTTAATAAACTTATCTGGTGTCAGAGAACAGAAAAGCCACTAGTTAGGCAGTGATAGCACACGCATTTAATCCTAGCATTCCAGAAATAGAAATCCCTCTGGATCTCTGTGAGTTCAAGGTCACATTGGAAACAGCCAAGCATGGTGACACACGCCTTTAATCCCAGAAAGCCAGCCTTTAATCCCAGAGAGTGGTGGTAGAAAGCAGAAAGATATATAAGGCGTGAGGACCAGAAACTGGAAGCATTTGGCTGGTTAAGCATGTGGCTGGTTAAGCATTTGGCTGGTTAAGCTTTCAGGCTTTGAAGCAGCACAGTTCAGCTGGGATTCATTCTGGATGAGGACTCAGAGGCTTCCAGTCTGAGGAAACAGGACCAGCTAAGGAACTGGTGAGGTGAGATAGCTGTGGCTTGTTCTGTCTCTCTGACCTTCCAGTATTCACCCCAATAACTGGCCTCAGGTTTGATTTTATTAATAAGAACTTTGAAGATTCATGCTACAAAGAAAACTTTTTAACAGCAATCCACAAACTAAACATCTTAAGTATTAATGAAACAAAGTCATCTGTGCAAACAAATGCCAGGCGTTTGTCTCAGCAGTGAAGATATGATTTTGTTGAAAGAGCAACAAAAATGCCACTTTGCATGATGTGGACCTTAGACGAGTAATCTTACAATCAGTAGAAAAAAAAAAAAACACAAGCTACAACGTTAAGTGAAAAACACATGAAACGTCAGTATGTTAATCTGCTGAAAATTATGCATTTGAGTGTAAGAACTCATGTTTACACATGTCTACACAAATTTCTAATTTTATGTAGTAGTTTTCCCAGTTAGGGGTAGAAAATACAGAATATTTTTACTAGCTATATAATGTCTCTACCATACTGGATTTAAATTAGCATGTCCTGTGTTGAAATGGAACTGAGAATCAAAACAAGGAGAAAATAGAGCTGAACATGAGAATGAGCATCAATTGATTTAAAAAAAAAAAAAGACTGATAACATAAAAGAATAACAACACTCTTAGTCCAAACTGCTCAGAATAGAGTATTATATCTTCATCAGGAATTAGTTCTCAACCTAATATCCAGTGAAAAGCATTGCGAAAATTTGTAAAAGCACAGATTAGTAATTCAGCTTCTATTGCTTGATTTCATTCTATTCCATTGATATATCATGCAATCTGCATTTTAAACAAGTTCCTGGGCACTTTGTAACTGAACTTTCAAGTTGTATTTATAGCAGACTTTACTGAGTAAAGATTGATCAATTTCAAGTGTATCAAGGGACAGAGGACAAAATCTAGCCAAGGCCTGAGAGTATGCCACAAGTGAAAGTAGAAAAGAAAACCCTATATTTTGAGCTAAGGACAAAAATATGGAAAGATTAAACCCATCTCCATACTTTTGAGGGCTATGGCATACACAAGGTCTAAGCAAAGGCCTTCTGCACCACAGGAGAACAAGAGGAAATTGAGGCTGTTGAAAAATAAAGGATGTCAAAAGATTTCTTTACCATTTTTTATCATGCAAAATCCGTGCACAAATATCACAACACAAAATAGTGAATCTGAACTGAGTCATCAGCTGCTACAGCCTCAGCTTGTACCTCCATGGAAAGGCCCAAGTATCCTCAGCCCCGCCTTTTGTTTGGGTCACCTCCATTCCCAATGAAAATCCCGCCTCTTGGACCAAAACGCTCCTTTCAATTGGCTAGCAGCCCAGTGACAGAATTCCAATAGTTGAATGTTTCAGGAGGTTGGGGGGCCCTTGATGTAATTAAGACCAATGTTGTAGCTTGAATCTGGAATGCATTAAATGCTTGATTTTCCAGCGTATCACGGTTGAGAGATGGTGGAAACTTTAAAACTTAATTCGAGCTTAATGAGAGACTAATGCAGTTTGGGTGGCGTGCTATGAGAGTGACAGTAGTAAACCAGTGCCTTTGCTTCCTTTATTTTGTAAGTGGAACTGCTAAACAGTTTTATTAATAAAAAAACTCAGAGCCACAGTGTGCCGGGCTCTGCTGACTCCCCATGGGAGACCTTGATTTGGGGGATGTGAGGATGTGAGGTGGCTTGAGAAGGAGGGCTGGGAAATGAGAGGAGGGAGGAGGGAGGATCTGTGTGTGGTATGTAGAGTAAGTTGAAAATTTCTTAATAAAGAAAAATTGAAAAAAAAAAAAAACTCAGAGTCAGATACTGGGGGGAAACTGAGAGATCAGAGGAATAGAACAAGCCACAGCCAACCTCACCTTACCAACTCCTCAGCCTCTAGAGAGAGATTTCCCAAAAATTCACGCCTATATACCTTTCTGTACCCTGCCATCTTCCTTCCTCTCTTTGCCCAGCTTCACCCCTTCCTCTTTCCTCCCAGCTCTATCACTTCCTTTCTGTCTATACAGACCTCCAGACCTCTATGGTTAACTAGCACTGGGATTAAAGGCATGTATTATCATGCCTGGCTCTGTTCCCAGTGTGGCCTTGAACTCACAGAGATCCAGATGTATCTCTGCCTCGCAAATGCTAGGATTAAAGGTGTGCACTACCACTGCCTGACCTCTATGTTTAATATAGTGGCTGGCTTTTTCCTCTGATCCCCAGATAAACTTTATTGGGGTGCACATATAAAATATCACTACATTGCCGGGCGGTGGTGGTGGTGGCGCACGCCTTTAACCCCAGCACTCGGGAGGCAGAGGCAGGCGGATCTCTGTGAGTTCGAGGCCAGCCTGGGCTACCACGTGAGTCCCAGGAAAGGCGCAAAGCTACACAGAGAAACCCTGTCTCGAAAAACCAAAAAAAAAAAAAAAAAAAAAAAAAAAAAAAATCACTACATTGATTTTTTTTTTTCTTCCCCAGCTATATGGTGAGAACCTTTACTTCACGTACTTCCACATGATCTACTGCTCTTCTACTGTCTATAGCCTGAGAACCCAGAGGTCAAAGGTAGCAACATCCAAAGCCATGAAGCAAAAGAAACTTTTGCTCCTTATGAATAGAGTACCACCTGTGTTCATGACAGTCATGGAAAGTTGCTGGTAAACATGAGAGCTAAGAGGGTTGATTTCTAAGGTAAAGATGAACTGTTTCTGTCATTTAAAATGATCAGAGACAGCATGGATGATCATGACTATGTAAGCTGCAAAATAAATGAATAAAAAGATTTGTGTTTGCATCTCATGGGTGGTAACCCATGTGCTATTTTACCCTCAGTATTTTCATCTCCCTAGGAGTTGATTGTAGACGAATTTCTAAACAGTCTTAATAAATAAAAAACATGGAGCCAGAAATTTGGGTTAAAGCCCAAGAGAAAGATCAGAGGAATAGGACAAACCATGAGCTAACCTCACCTCACCAACTCTGCAGCTTCCAAAAGGAGCTTCTTCCTGTATACTCACGTTTATATGCCTCTTCTGTTCTGTTCTCTCATTGGTTCTCTTGGCGCAGCAACAGCTGATATTTCCTGGTCATGCATGCATGAATGCAGCTCAGTTATCATTATCAAAATAATTCCTTGAATTTACTGTTTTGTTCTCAGCTATTGAAACTTCATTTTCTTTTGCAAATCCCTATTGGGACCTGTCCACATTCACTATGGTTTCTTCCTTCTAAGTTCCTTTACTGATGTCCCTTTCTGCCTCACTTCTGTATCCATTGCTCTGTCTCCACCAAAGAGATACACAAAGATTTTAGTTTGAAACTAAAATTTTCACTTGTTAGTAAATTTTTCTTCAACATAAAAAGAAGAAAAAGATGGAGTTCAGATTCAACTGTTCTCTCTGACTCTTATCCTTTTCACTTTTTTTCTGAAATAAAGACAATCTTGAGCAAATTCCTAGTGCCATGTGTCAGTTTAGGGATTCTTATTCAAGGCCTTTTTGAGCAAAGAAACAAGAGTTAGCTTTCTGAAAGCAACATAACCCTTTCCACTTCACAAAAATTACAGGTTACTGCTAGTGCCCAAGAAATCTTTGTATTCATCAACCTATAATCTTAGGACCTTAGCCTGTAATTTTCTTCTCTCCCTTGCAGTGAATTCATTTTTATCTCAACTACTCAAACTTTCCCATTTTCTCTGATGAGTATAGTATCCTTCTTCAATAAGAGAATATTTAAAAACTGTTGGAAGAATGAGAAAATATATAGAGAAGATTAAGGAAATGTTAATGGTACCCTAGTTTCATCCTTCCATCAACTGTCTTATAAAGCGGATTATTACTAACATGCCCATTATATGGAAAAGGATGCTGGAGACTCCAGTACAGAGTTAAATTTCAGAATCAGGTTGTTATGTATAAGGAATTTAAATCAAACCTAAGTCCTTCAGAAGCCTAATCCCTTGCTCTTTCATTAAAATTATCTTTTGACTCTTCTACAATTATCTTCTTGATTCTCCTGCCAGGACCTTAGACTACTTTCCAAACCTCCATGATCCATGAGTATCCAACTCAACTCAGGTTCAAAGTTAAAAGGTACTTACTATTCCTCACCTACTTTATCACCACCATTTATTCTATAACGTCCAAACATCCTAAAAATAACTTCATAACAAGGCAGGTTCATCTGTCATTTGGCTTATTGCTAACCCTCATGGGATATTAAGTATATCAAGTCATGACTAACTCTTTTTCTCTCCCCTAAAATGAGCCTTATTAACATGCCATCAGAATGTGAGTTGAACAAGGATAACTCCAATGAACATGGTAAACTGATAAAGAAAAGCCTGTGGGTCCACGACCCTACAAGAAAAAATACAGGCAATTGAGTAAAGCTTGGAAAGGTGAAGTGGCCTTTCCAAGGGAAGAGCATACCAATTTGTTTTCCTTTTTCAGGAAGCCCAGAAAACATATACAAGTAACAGTGTATGGACACAAAAGATCATATTTAGGGAAAACAATGTATACAATACACATATTCGTGCAATAACAATGAATGAATAAAAGATGTCCATGAATTTGAGGAGAGTAGGGAGTGATATATGGGAGGGTTTGGAGAGAAGAAATGGAAGGCAGAAACACTATAATTAATTATAATCTCAAGAATAAACAACAGCAAAAAGCTGTGGCACTAAAATGTCTGTATACTGGAGGTGGGGATGTAGTTCAGTTAGTAAAATGCTCAACTAGTATGTACAATACCCTGGGATTAAACCATAGTTCCAAGTACCACAAAAACTAGGTAAAATGAGATTTGAGTTATACATTCCATGTGTGTTTTGAAGTTGGAGGAGCAGAGAGTAATAGTCTCTGAGTTCTGTAAGCATCATACAAGGTGGCATGTATACTACTTTATTTTCCCTAGCCTGACCCAAAGTGTGACATCCTGCCAATATATGTATTTATTTATACCAAATATGCTGAATCACTCCTAGCCAGTATTTGCAAGACAGTCTATTCAGCACATGGTGTAAATAAGAGCCAGCAGAGGTAGAGTACATCTGTAGATACGTAGATAAAAAATTTGGCAATTTTGTAACTTTATGAAGTATCCTATTTGTCAGTCAACCTACATATATGATAGCTTACACATTTATTTATAGACATAAGCTGTAATGTCACAACACATAAAGCTCCAAATTCTTCCAGCCATCACTGTTCTCCTCTGCCCTGGTCTCTTCCCCTGTGGACTGTCTTTGCTCATCCATCCCGACAGCTAACTTGTAGAGGGAGCATCTTTTTTGTGAGTTTCATCATCAGCCACAGCTGGGACTTAATTTGTATATTTTTAATGGGGAAAGAAAAAAATAGACCTTCTAAGTTAGAAGTTTAAAACCTTCGCATTTGGCTTTTCTTAATTAAATGTATAATTCATGAGACACTTAGTTTGAAGCCATTGGATTTTTAAATACTCTCTCCACCCTCTATGACATTTTTCTGTTATTAATGGTGGTAATGCATCCTTCTTATGATGATTCAGCAGTAACATTAGTACAGAATGATAATTGGTCCTTTCTGAAGCATCCTTGCAGTTTTTCATTAACACCATCCTCTACAATTCTATTATTATTATAAATGGCAGTTCCACAGTAAGCAACTGAAAACTATCTGCTGCTCTCTTAAGCGTACCACCAATCCTATTTCCCCAGGGGACAATTGTGTTTTTGACATATTTGGCAGCCTTAACATAGTACCATGATAATTAAAGTACAAAGACAAAAATATATATGCAAGCATAACAATCACATGGACTGTGATTTTTATTAGCGGAAACTGTCTTTGATGAAAGAAATCAAAGCAATAAATATTGATCTTCCCACCCCCAAAACTTCATAGGGCTGCAGACCAGATCTCAAAATTGGTGCCATGTTTCTTGAAGTGAAAAAATAAATTATTATATAAAAATATTATATAAAAATAAAATATATAAAAAGCTGAAATATTCATATTTAATGGATAACCTCTCTTGCTTCAGATATTCTGGAATGAGCAGACTTTATTACAATACTACAAACCTTACATAGTCCTTTCGAATTAAGCTGTCAAGCTCTTGGGTAGTAAATTATGGGTACATTAGCTCAAAAGCAAAGATCTACCCATAGCATAATAATTCCTTTATTGTGCTGAAGTACTTGATGTTGTGCAGGGCAAGGTTATGATGCAATACTGAAAATGGCCTGATATGGTTGTCATCTATCCCTGTTTGAGCACCTATGTGGTCTCCAAATGCTGCTTGGGAACCGGGGTTTTATTAAATCTCTTCTGATTTACACACCTATTTTCCGGAACCATGGAAAGGGAATTCTCTGGGACTTGCAAACAACCCCATAAAGGTCCCTTGAGTACCCATTATGGCTAAGTTCCAGATATTTCTAGGATTGATGGTCCACTGCAAGCTGTACCTAGAGAAGAAGTGAAAACATGGTCTGTTTTTGAACACTTGTGAGAAAACTACAATTCCAAGGAAGAGAAGTTTAGGGATATAAATGTATAAGGATTACACTTGCTTTCTTGTGTCTCAGTATCCATACACTATAGAAGTATGCAGAGAAGAGACTAGGCACTATGTTGTCATTCAAGGAAGATTTAATTCATTTAAGAGGTATCTATTAAGATCTAAATACATTCTCATTTATACACCATGTGGAGATGATGGTAATTGTGTCTCCTGTGTGGCATCTGGTGGTCAAGAATGATGCACAATGTTTTCACAGTGCCCTATGCAATTATAACTTATTTTCTCTTTACTGTAGACATATGGTGGATGCTTGTGTACACATGTGTGGGCGTGCATATAGATACCAGAGTTGAACATTGAGTATCTTCTTTTACTGCTCTCTACTGAATATGGAGCTCTAATTTAGGCTAGACTGGCTTGCCAAAAGCCCCCAAGACCTGCTAGCTTTTGCCTTCTCGTAATAGGTTTTCAGACATGCCTCTATGTCCAAGTTTTTTTATGTGGGTGATGGTGATCTAAACTCAGGTCTTGACGGTACACAGCAAGCACTTTAAGCCATTACACCATCCTCCTGGTCTACAATTTTCTATAAGAAAACATGTTTCAAACTCGTGAATCATCCTTATGTTGAGAAAATCTGGGTTCTATAATGATAGCAGTCTATACCATGAAAGCTTTATTTGATGTGTCTGAAACCAAGAAAAAAACATCTATCCAGAACTGAAAGGAATATAAAAGAGGAGGTAGTCACTTGGGATATGGATGGGTGTGTCTGAATGACTGAATCTGAGTCAAACGACCACCATCTTCCAGAGTTTAGCTGTGCTCCCTAGCAAAAGATCATTGTAAGAGGCTGGATGACAGTTTATATCCTGAGTAGAGTTATGAAATGGGGCATGAGATTCGTGCCTGAGCATCCAGCTGCTCCCTAATGACTGGAAACTGCTACGCATGGCTAAGGGCAGGGACTGGACTATATGGAGGGCAAGGAGAATTAGAGCAAGTTCTCAAGCTATGAAGCTTTTGAGAGAGAACTCCTTCCTGATTGTTAATGCTCTCTGGGTGCAGCCATTCTGGGGAGTAATGTCCTCACCCCTGTAAGTAACCTCTGCCCTAGCTTCTATAAGGAACCCCAGTAAATTAATTGTTTTCCAAAATGAACTTCTGTGGAACTGGATTTGTCTCTGGGTCCTTCAGAAGAGAAAGGATTACAGCAACAGTGAGAATTCCCACATTGAACTTTGGACAGTTATAAGGAGTGAGGAAAGCCATGTGCTTCTTGGTGCAGCACCACCATTCAAGCATTTCAAGCAGCACAAATGCACTGTTCTTGGTGAAATCTACATATGCCTTTTTATACTTTATGTAACACTAAATTCATACTCTGGACAAAGTCATCCAAGGCATGCAGAGATATAAATAAATTGATGCTTCTATAGGGCTCTTTGAGTCCCAGATATACAATTGTGACCAAATTAATAACTTAAAAATGATTACTAAAGTTATAAAAGTGAGATATTTTTCCCTGAAAATGTCCAATGAATTGAGATATAAAATTGACTTTGCTCAGTGCCAAATTCACAGTTGCCTTAGTTAATTTTTTTTCAAGTTGGCACGAGCTAGAATCATTTGAAAAAAGGGAACCTTAATTGAGAAAATGCCACCCACTCGATTAGCCTTTGGCCAAGGCTTTAGTCCATTTTCTTGACTAATAATTGATATCGGAGGGCCTAGCCCACTGTGGGCTATGCCACTCTGGGCAGGATATGCTATGATATGGTCTCAGCTAAGTACACTTTGAGGAACAAGCTAGTAAGGCTCATCCTTCCATGGCCTCTGCTTCAGTTACCGCCTCTAGGTTACTGCCTGAGTTCCCAGCTTGACTTCACTCAGTGTACCTTGTTCAGGAATATGTAAGCTAAATAAGCTCTCTCCTCCTCAAGTTACTTTTAGTCATGGTGTTTTATTACAGTTATAGAAACCCTAATTACTCTGACAATAGTGGATACTCATCATCTCACCCATTCGTGTGACAGTATATCTGATTTCTATGTGGCATGTTGTGAATTCATCTCTCTAAATCAGATCATGCTACCTAGACATTCACTCCAGCTTCCTAGTTAAATGTCTCACTGTGTTATATTCATAAGTGGGAGCTTAAGTGGGAAAGAGGGAGAGGACAAAGCTCCTGGAAAGAGGGAGTGGTCCCAGGAAATAGGGTAATATTGAATTGATGGTCTGGAGGCTTTTTCAAGGACTTATTGGAGAAACTTAGGCAGAGGTACTCACTTAAGAGGGAAAAAAGAAAAAAAAATAGAAGCAAAACTCTCTTTAACATTCCAGTTCTCCAGCCACAACATTCTCTGAACTGCTGCTTTGCAATCCATACCCTACCTGACTAATTATTATATCTTGTTCTCATCATGATTTCTTCAACATTTGACAGTTAACATACACTAGACTAAACAGTAATTTCCAGACACAACAGAGATGATATATGTATGAATTCAGAGTTGTAGAAGCCTGCACGAGACCCTCATAAGATTAAGATGGACTAAATATCAGCATGGAGAAGGGGAAATGGACACAAAGTCCCATAGACAAGAATATGTTTATAATTGACAGCTCTGGGAGAGTGAAACTAAGTTTCCTTCAATGGAGTGACACTGGATATGTCAACCATACTCCAAGGCAGGCCTTATGCTCAAAAGTAGTTGGCTAAATGATTGTGTGTGTGTGTGTGTGTGTGTGTGTGTGTGTATGTGTGTGTGTGTGTGCTTTTTTTGTTTTGATTGTTTGCTTATTGGTTTTTAAACAAAAAGAACATGAAATTGTATGGGTAGAGAGTGAGGGAGGACCTAAGAAGAGTTGTTTGAGAGAAAAAGAATATATTCAAAATATACTGTATGAAGTTCTCATGCACCAGGGATGTATCCTGACTGGCTTTTTGGAGACTACTACATATGATGGGACACTTTTCACAGCCCTGAGGCAGGGGGAAGGGCTTGGACCTGCCTCTACTGAATGTACCAGGCTCTGGTGACTCCCCTTGGGAGGCCTTACCTTGTTGGAGGAGGGAATGGGGGGGTTGGTTGGGGGAAAGGCTAGAGGGGAAGGAGGAGAGAAGAGAGGGGGATCTATGATTGGTATGTAAAATGAATAAAAAAATTCATATATATATAATATATATACTATATGAAATTCTCAAAAATAATAACATAAAAAACACTCAATTCTTAATATTCCCTAGCTTCTCTTATGTCCTTGACCTCATTTTAGTGTCTTCATACTACTAAATAATAACATCCAATTTCAAGTTGTTTAATCCAAGGACCTGGACCCTGTGTTTATTCCTGACTTTCTCATACAATCTCCATCCAAATTTCTAGGAAATTATTTCAATTATCTTTTCTAAATACATATTGAAGATGGTGAGTTATTTTGTATTGACCACTATCAATGGTCTAAGCCCATTATCTCTCACCTCAATATTGTGGTCACTGTTTAACTGATGATATTTTTCTTGCAGTAGAATAATAAAAATAAAAGTCACAGAAAGTGGGTCTCTCTTCTTCTCAATTTAATTTAACATATTCTGATCACATTCAGAAAACAAAACAAAATTAAATTAAAGGCACTAAAATGTTTCAAAGTAATAATCTTCATTTTCATTGACACTCCTATTAATGACCTCCTCTGTCCACACTAATGTTTCTCCTGTTCCTCCAACATGCCAGATGCAGTTGCCCCATTGATCTTTGGCATATATATTTGCCTAAATTTTCTTTTCACAAAGTGCCTCTCTAATATCTTAATTTCTCTTTGAAAATGTCAATCAAGTCTTATTTTAACCCAAACACAAGTAGTAAGAATATCTACTATTTCCTATCTTCTGCTATTTGTCTACTTCTTAATAACTGTGATTTTTATTAACATTTTTTTAAAGATTTATGAGGCAAAAGACTCTCTTTTTTTCCTCTATTGTTCCCCAAGAATACAAGGGCACTTATTGCATTTACAAAAATATTTATGGAGTGACTATACAACATGCATGTTTAATAATAATGTGGCATTATTATTATTATCTCAACATGCTGTCTTTTGCATATTCAATGAGATTTAGAATTAATTAATTATTTAATAAATTGATAAATTTATTTGGCTTGTGAGACATACAATCACTATGCAGCATAGACTGTCCTTGAAGTCACTATTTAGTTAGTCCCCAGCAGCCAGGCAGCAGGAGAGAAACCTGCCTGCAAGCTGCATCGCTAGTGCTGCCACCCACTGGACTCTGTTCCCCCAAAACCCACTCTGCTGCCCAACCTCACCCATCATCATTGCTGTGGCCAGCCCTCCTCTGCAACTCTGCAATAGGCACAAGCAAACCCCACACCAGTTGTAAGAATAGGCACAGGGTCAAAAGAACAGAAGGATATTCTGGATGTAGGCACCCAAACCCTCACAAACCCCAGCTGAGACAGCCCTACTGGACCTGAAGACGTGTAAATAACCAGAACCCTTGGCCATTCAGGCCAGAAGACAATAAAGGAAACAGATAATAAAGGAACAAAACACCCTTCCAACAAAGTAAACACAAGAATCAATACTCGTTCCTATAATAGGCTTGAACATTCCTACCCACGTAAAGCACAAGAAAACAAACTTAAAAATAATATTATGAGGATGGTGGAGGTTCTTGAAAAATAAATGAAAAATTCCCCTAAAGAAATCAAGGAAATGACAAACAAAAAATTGGAAGACTTTGGTTATATTTTATTTGTGATGAAATGTGATATTTTATTTGTATGTTAATAAATAAAGTTGCCTGGGGATCAGAGGTCAAATAGCTGTTAAGCAGAAGTCCAGCGCTGGTAGCACAAGCCCTTAATCCAATCACATAGCAAGCAGAGTCTCTGTGTGGTCAAGGACACAGCCAAGTGTGGTGACATGAGCCTTTAATCCCAGTACCAACCATAGAGACCCGGAGGTCTGTATAGACAGGTAATGATAAGGAAGTCATGTGGCTGAGCTTAGAGCCAATGAGAAAGCAGAACAGAAAGGCAATAAAAACACAAGTCATTGGCCGGGCGGTGGTGGCACACACCTTTAATCCCAGCCTTTAATCCCAGCACTCGGGAGGCAGAGGCAGGCGGATCTCTGTGAGTTCGAGGCCAGCCTGGGCTACCAAGTGAGTTCCAGGAAAGGCGCAAAGCTACACAAGAGAAACCCTGTCTCAAAGAAAAAAAAAAAAAACAACACAAGTCAGACAGGAAGAAGCTCTCTCTGGGGAAGCTACTGCTGGTGGTAAGCTAAAGCTAGTCATGGCTATTACTCTTATCTCTTTGGCTATTTCCTCTGTATTTGGCTCTGTGTTTCTTATTTACTAAGACTGTTTAGAAATTTGTCTACAGAGGACATCAATAAATCTCTTGAAGATACCCAAAAAAGCCAAGAACAAAGATTCAAACAGCTGAAGGAAATGGTTTAAGACTTGAAAATTAGAAAAAGAAGAAATGAAGAAAACAAAACATGATAGAATTCTAAAACTGAAAAATCTGGGTAAGTGAAAAGGAACTACAGATGCAAGCATCACCAACAGAATACAAGAGATAGAAAAAAGAATCTCAGGCATTGAAGAAACAACTGAGGAAATAGAGTCATCAGTCAAAGGTAATGTTAAATCTGAAAAACTCCTAACACAAAATATCCAGGAAATCCAGGACACCATGAAAACACCAAACCTAATAGGTTTGATAGGGATGGAAGAAGAAGAATCCCAGCTCAAAAGCACAGAAAATATATTCAAAAAATCGTAGCAGAAAACTTTCCCAAACAAAAAAAAAAGACATGTCCATAAAGGTACAAGAACAAATAGATTGGGCCAAAAAAGGAGAGGGGGACACTTGCCACATAAAAGTCAAAACACTAAAGGAAGGAAAGAAGGCCAAGTAACATATAAAGGCAGACCTATAAGAATTACACCCAACTTCCCAATAGAGACTCTAAAAGCATGAAAGTCCTGGACAGAGGTTTTGCAGACACCCAGAGACCACGATTTTAGCCAAGGCTACTAAACCCAGAAAAAAAAAAAAAAAAAAAAAGATATTTCAGTACAAATTCACATTTAAACAATACCTATCCACAATCCAGCTCTACAGAAAATACTAGAAGGAAAACTCCAACCCAACGAAGTTAGCTACACCCATGAAAACAAAGGCAATAGATAACATAACACAAGCAAAACCCAAAGAATGGAAATAAACACACACACACACACACACACACACACACACACACACACATATGCACACACACACACTAACAACACCACTATCACCAATACCAAAAAAAAAATAACAAGAATTAACAAACACCGGTCATTAATATCTCTTAATATCAATGTACTCAACCAATAAAAAGACACAGGCTAACAGAATGGATACAAGAAGAGTATCCATCCTTCTGCTACATATAATAAACACTCCTCAATTTCAAAAACATACATTACCTCAGAGTAAAGGGTTGGGAAAGGTTTTCCAATCAAATGGACCTAAGAAGCAAGCCAGTGTAGCTATCCCAATATCTACCAAAATAGACTTCAAATTAAAATTAATCAAAAGAGATGGAGTAGGACATTTAATTTTCTTCACAGGAAAAATCCATAAAGATAAGTCTTAAATCTTAATACTTATGCCTCAAATACACACATTTGTAAAAGAAACATTACTAAAACTTTAAATCACTCATCAAATCCCACACATTAATAGCATGAGACTTCAACACTCTACTCTCACCAATGGTCAAGTCTTCCACACGTAATAGAGAAATAATGGAACTAATAGATGTTATAACTCAAATGGACTTAACAGATATCTACAGAACATTTCACCCACACACAAAAGAATATACCTTCTTCTCAGCATCTTTTGTAAAACTGACCACATACTAAGTCACCAAGCAAATCTCAACCAATACAAAAATTTGTAATAACCCCCCTGTATCTTATCAGATCACCATGGATTAAAGTTAGACTTCAACAACAACACAAACTACAGAAAGTCTACAAACTCATGGAAACTGAAAAACTCTCAACTGAATAACCACTGGGTCAAGGAAGAAATAAAAATAGAAATTAAAGACTTACTAGAATTCAATGAAAATGAATGTACAACATACCCAAGCTTACAGGACACTATGAAAGCAGTGCTAAAAGGTAAATTCATAGTGCTAAGTGCATACATAAATAATTTGGAGAAATCTCACTCTAGCAACTAAAGAGTACACCCGAAAGCTCTAGAAAAAAAAAAAAAGACGCAAACTCATCCAAGAGCAGTAAGTGACAGGAAATAATCAAACACAGGGCTGAAATCAATAAAACAGAGAGAACAATACAAAGAATCAATGAAACAAAGAGTTGGTTCTTTGAAAAAATCAACAAGATAGACAAACCTTTATCCAAATTGACTAAACAGCAGAAAGAGAATATCCCAATTAACAAAATCAGAAATGAAAAGCGGGACATAACAACAGACATGAGGAAATCCTGACAATCATTGGGCCATACTTCAAAAACCTGTACTCCACAATTTTGTGCTCCACAAAATTGGAAAATCTAAAAGAAATGGACAATTTTCTTGATAGGTACCAAGTACCAACACTAAATCAAGAGGAGATAACAATTAAATAGCAGTCATTAAAAGTCTCCAACCAAAATAAGCCCAGGGACAAAAAGTTTCAGAAAAGAATTCTGCCAGAATTTTGAAGAAGACCTAATACCCATATTTCTCAAATTGTTTCACACAATACAAACAAAAAATAATTTTCCAAATTCTTTTTATGAGGCTACAGTTACCCAGATTCCCAACCACACAAAGAGGCAACAAAGAAAGAGAATTACAGACCAATCTCCTTCGTGAACATTGATACAAAAAAATATTCAATAAAATAGTGGCAAAGAAAATCCAAGACGACATCAAAAAATCATCCACAGTGATCAAGTAGGCTTCATCCCAGAGATGCAAGGGTGGTTCAAGATATGAAAATCTGTCAGTGTAATCCACCATATAAACAAACTGAAAGAAAAAAACATAGGATCAAAAACATTAGATGCTGAAAAAGCCTTTGACAAAATCCAACACCCATTCATAATAATGGTCTTAGACAGATCAAGAATACAAGGAACATATCTAAATGTAATAAAAGCAACATACTGCAGTCAACATCAAATTAACTGGAGAGAAACTCAAAGCAACTCCATTAAAATCAGGAACAAACCAAGGCTGCCAACTTTCTCCATATCTATTCAACATAGTACTCTAATTTCTAGCTAGAGCAATAAGAAAGCAAAAGGAGATAAAGGGGATAGAATTTGGAAAGGGAGAAGTTAACCTTTCACTATTTGCAGATGATATGACATTATACATAAATGACCCCCAAAATTTTACCATGGATCTCCTACAGCTGATAAAAACCTTCAGTGATATGGTTGGATACAAGATTAACTCAAAAAAAATCTGTAACCTTCCTTTATACAAATTATAAACAGGCTGAGAGGGGAATCAGGGAAACAACACACTTTACAATACACAAATAACATAAAATATCTTGGGGTAACTCTAACCAAACAAGTGAAAGATCTGTATGACAAGAACTTTAAGTCTTTGAAGAAATAAAGTGACAAAAATATCAGGAAATGGAAAGAACTCCCATGCTCATGGATCATTAGAATTAACACAGTAAAAATGGCAATCTACAGTTTCAATGCAAACCTCATCAAAATCCCAACACAATTCTTTACAGCCCTCGAAAGAATAATACTCAACTTTATATGAAAACCCACGATAACTAAAACAATCCAGTACAATAAAGGAATTTTCCCAGATATCACCATCCCTAACTTCAAGCTTTATATATGTTTTTATTACTATAGTAATTAAAAAGCATAGAACTGGCATAAAAATTGACAGGTGGATCAGTGGAATCCAGTTGAAGACCCTGATGTAAATCCATACAACTATGAACACCAAACTTTTGACAAAAAAGTAAAAATATACATTGGAAAAAAAGAAAGAACCTTCAACAAATGGTACTGGCATAACTGGATGTCAGCATGTAGAAGAATGCAAATAAATTCACATCTATGGCCCTGCATAAAACTCAAGTTAAATTGTATCAAAGACCTCAACATAAACCCTATTAAACTGAATCTGATAGAAGAGAAAGTGGGAAGTGCCCTTGAATGAGTTGGCATGGGAGACAAACTTCCTGAGTATAACACCTGAAGCACAAGCATTAAAAGGGATTTCCTGAAACTTCAACATTCATGTAAGGCAAAGGACATTGTCAATAGGACAAAATGGTGGCCTAGAGAGTTTGAAACAATCTTTACCAACCCCACATCTGACAGAAGGTTGATCTCCAAAATATATAAAGAACTCAAGAAACTAGACATCAAAATGCCAAAGAAACCTATTTTAAAATGGGGTACACATCTAAACAGAGAATTCTCAATAGAAGAATCTGAAATGGGCAAAAATATACTTAAAGAATTGTTCAACGTCTTGAGTCATTAGGGAAATGGAAATCAAAAAGACTCTGAGACACCATTTTACACCTCTCAGAATGGCTAAGGTCAAAAACACCAATGACAACTTATATTGGACAGGATGTGGAATAAAGGAACTGAACACTCCTCCACTGCTGGTAAAAATACAAACTTATACAGCCATTAAGAAAATCAATATGCTGGTTTTTCAGAAAATTAGGAATCAATCCACCTAAAACTCAGCTATACCAATCTTGGGCATAAACACAAAAGATGCTCAAGGGCACTTGCTCAACTATGTTCATAACAGCCAGAACCTGGATACAACATAGATGCCCCTCAACTGAAGAATGGATAAAGAAAATGTGGTATATTTACACAATGTAATATTACACAGCTGTAAAAAAAAAATAAAATAATACCATGAAATTTACAGGCAGATGGATGGAACTAGAAAAAGAACATTCTGAGTGAGGTAACCCAGACCCTGAAAGACAAACATGTTATGGACTCAGTCATAAGTGGATACTAGGTGTAAAGCAAAGGATAACCATGCTACAATCCACAGACCCAAAGAAACTAACTGATAAGGAAGACTCAAGGGGAGGGGGACACATGGATTTCCCTGTGAGGGAGAAATAGAAGAGATCTCTCTCTGTAAATTTTGGGTGGGGGGATGGAGGGATTGAGGGATGGGAACATGAGGTATTTATTATGTTGGACTGGTTTGGGTGGAATGTAGGGGAAGAGTAAAGGAAGAGATATCTTGATGAGGGACCATGTTGGGGTTATGGAGAAACCTGGTGCCAAGGAAATTCCCAGGAATCCACAAAGACTCCTAGCAATAGTAGAGAGGGTGCCTGAACTAGCCATCTCCTGTAATCAGACTGTGACCACAACTACAACAGAGAGTCTTCATCTAGTAACTGATGGAAGCAGATGCAGAGATCCACAGCCAAAACTGGGCCAAGCTCAGGGAATCCTCTTGAAGGAAGAGAGGAGGGATTGTATGAGCGGGTGGGGTGGGGTGGGGAGGTGTGGGGTGGAGGAAGAATCAAGGTCATGACAGGAAACCCACAGAGATAGCTGACCTGAGCTTGTGAGTGCTCACTGACTCTGGACCAACAGCTAGGGAGCCTGCATGGGGCAAACCTTGGCCCTCTGAATGTGTGTGACAGTTGTGAAGCTTGGTCTGTTTGTGGGGCTCCTAGTAATGGAATAAGGACCTGTCCCTGGCACTTGATCTGGCTTTTGGGAACTTATTCCCCATGCTGGATTACCTTGCCCAGCCTTGATACAGGGGGAAGAGCTTGGTCCTGCCTCAACTTAATGTGCCATGCTTTGTTGATGACCCTAGGAGGCATGCCCCTTTCTGAATGGAGATGGATGAGGAGTGGATGGGGAGGAGGGTAGATGGGAGGCAGGGGAAGGCAATTGGAGGGCTCCAGAATACGTAAGAACAAGGCCCACCGAATCGACTAAGCAGAGGTCATAGGGGATCACAGAAATGAGATGATAAACACAGACCCTGAATGGGTCTGAGCTAGGTCCTCTGCATATACCCTATAGTTTTGTAGGTGGGTGTTCCTGTGAGAGTCCTAACAATGGCAGTGGGGGATGTCTCTGACTCTTTTGCCCGTGCTTGGATCCCTTTTCCTCCTACTGGGTTGCCATGTCTAGCTGTCATATGAGAGTTTGTGCTCAGTTTTATTGTATCTTGTGAGAACATATTCATTTGATATCCCTGGGATGCCTGCTCTTTTTTCTTTCTTCTTTATTTTTTTTCTTTGAAGGGAAACAGAGAATGTGTTGATGTGAGGGAAAGGGGACATGGGGGGAGGGACTAGGAGAAGTGGAGGGAGGGGAAACTATGGTCAGGATGTATGAGAGAAGAATAAAAATTTTGTGTTAAAAAAAGAAAAGAGTGATGTATGCATTGTGAATTTGTCCTATCCAATAAGACAACACCACTTTTATTTGCTCCAGAAACAGAAGACACACCAACTAAGAGGAAAGAGATATGAAAATTTGCAACTTTTCTTAATATAATTTTTCTTCTCTCTCTTTTTTTTTACAATGCTATTTTGAGCCTTTCCTTGGAGTGATTTTTCCATTTAAGTTAAACTGTCAACAACTTTATGACATGAATACAAACATTAGGCTCACAACACAGTACTATCTTCCTCCTACAGGCATAGTTGGTGCGAACCACTGGCACACAGTCAATGGCTCTACCAGACTAAAAGTTGGACCTGAGAAATTTAAATGGCAGTTCCTATAAAACAAATTTTCACAAATTCACAAATTTTATGAGGACAGGATTGATAATTTCATATCCCCAAAGTTAAGGGGCAGTCTTCTTTGGCTATGGTGGAAACTATTATCTCATAGCAAAGGTGAGTTTTCATTGATTGAAACATGACATTTCTTTATTCTGTTATTTTAAAACAAACTTTCATATAATGAATTAATGCAAATCTTCTGATGGGTACTTAAAAATAACATCCATTTATTTACATATTTTGAGAAAGAGATAGGGATATATGTGTGTGTATGTGTACAAATATATATATGCACATATGCACATGTATGTACATATATACATAAATAATCTTATCTCCCTCAAAACATAAATAAGTGTATATATGTGTGTGTGTGTATACATATATATATATATATATATATATATATATATATATATATATATATATGTATACAGAGACAGAGAGAGAGAGAGAGAGAGAATGAAACACACATGCCATGATATTCTGTCATTCTGTTTATATCAAGGTCAGGGGACAAATGGGGAGGAGGAAGTTCTGTCTTTTCACCCATGTAGGCATCTCAGTGGCTATACTCTGGTACTTTTCATGGTCAACACCTGGCTTTACTACAGAGAGTTTTCTAGTGGTTCTTAAATACAGAGAATATTGTACATGGAAGTGCATAATGAATGATTTGTTTTGATTTTTGTTTCAAATGACCAATGCTCTTAATCAAAGTGCACCCTGGAGGTAAGAATTCTTGATGGAAGGATTATTGTCTGTCTAGTTGATGTGTGCTGTGGATATCACTTTGTATAAATAAAATGCTGTTTGGCCAGTAGCCAGGCAGGAAGTATAGGTGGGACAAGTAGAGAACAGAATTCTGGGAAGAGGAAGGCTGAGTAAAGAAAGACACTACCAGCCACTGCCATGACAACGGAGATGTAAGGTACCAATAAGCCACGAGCCACATGGCAAAGTATAGATTAAGAGAAATGGGTTAATTTAATTTAGAAGAAGTAGATAACAAGAAGCCTGCCATGGCCATACAGTTTGTAAGCAATGTAAGTCTCTGTGTGTTTACATGGTTGGGTCAGAGTGGCTGTGGAACTGGTGGGAGAGAGATTTGTCCTGACTGTGGGCCAGGCAGGACCAGGAAAACTCTAGCTACAGATATGTCTATAAGGAAGGTCATGAATTTGAAGAGCTTCAGAGATATAATAGAAAAAAAAAATACCATTTGCACAAGTACCAAACTGAAGTTCAAAGAATCACTACAATATAGTAAGGAGCTAAAGAAGAACTTTATTTTACTAAGATGGCCATACAACATAGAAGGATACACAAAATAAGATATATATGTGTGTGTGTGTGTGTGTGTGTGTGTGTGTGTGTGTGTGTTAGAGATAATTAAGAGACAAAATTTCCAGCTCACCAGTGCTGGGAGGGATTTAGGAGCTAGGAATTGATGTCCAAATAGGATTCTTCAGAAAATTTTATAATTTAATGTGCAGATTTGTCCCTGTTATGGTCATTTTGCAAAACTTCCACTTAAAGTTACATTTCTAAAATATTTGAAAATGTTTACATTATTATTTTATATGTCTGGGTGTTTTGTCCACATGTATGTACAGAAAATAATGTTGAATCCTGTAGAAGAGTTGTGAGATGTCATATGAGTATGAGATCCAGGTCTGGAAGAGCAGCCAGTACTCTTAACCATGGGCCCATCTCTCCAGATACATCTTTGAAATATTTTAAAGTCAGAGTAATTGGAATTGTGTAAACAAGGGAAGACTCTAACCACCATGGAACTTACAGTCACAGAAATAGTTATAATTTAGATATGAAATACCCTCCAAAAGTGAATCCTATTAAAGGCTTACACCATGAAGTGTTGGTATGGGAAAGTAGTGGACATTTTATTAATAGAGCTTAGTGGAAGGTGAAGGGTTCACAACACGCCCCCCCCCCACGGTCGCATTTACCAGGCGGACACTTCCGCCTAGCCAATTCCTGTCAGGCCGGACACCTCCGCCTAGCAAGTTCCGGCCAAGGCATCTCGCGTGACCAGAATCCGTGACGTGACCAGAATCCGTGACGTTACATGGCTACGTAAGAGCGCAACATGACCATGTGATCTACACACACGTGTGGAGTAGTGAGGAGACCTGGCCACGCCCCCAGCCGGTTTTTAAAGCGGAGCGCCATATTCCCAGTTCTCTCTCTTCTCTCCTCCTCTTCTCCACGCACGTGTCTCTCCCACAGGCCTGCACTCTCTATCCCTGTATCTCTAATAAACTCTTATAAGCGGATTCTGTCATGTTTCGTGACGTTTCCTTGCAGGGTAAGAACACAACGCAGCTAAATAACTAACAGAAGGTCTTTAAGTTTTTGGAGTTGTGGTCTCAAAGGGTACATATGATCCTAGATCCTTAAGTTTTTAATCTTTCATATACTGGTTATAAAGAAGAAATTTACTATGCCGTATGCCCCTGCTATTGTTATCTGCCAATATCATCAAGGACTGAAGAGCAATGAGTCTGACTTTGCTTGTACCTCTAAAAGCTATGCTCTCAAGCTCTTTATCATTAAACATGGATTATTTTAGGAATATGTTTCAGAGACAAGAAACTTGCTGATGTAGATATCACAAGATCAAATGAGACAGAATACTAACAATAATTTCCGACTTTATTAAAATGTTATCTACTGAAGTTATAACCTATATCATAGTTGTTTTCTATATACACACATGGGATGCTTTTCCATTTCACAGGTCCATTCTCTGTTAGAACAACTTCACTATCCCTAAAATCCTCCCCATTCCTCTCAGAGGGACAGCATGCCTACACTTTTGCTTACTGTCAAATTTGGGTAGAAAGCATTTACAAAACATCAATGTTAGAGAACAGCTTTCTTTTATCCAGCAAAAGGAGGAACAATAACTTTTTAATCATATCTCTTCAGTTAGAGGTATATCCATATTATATCTTCTATTACTTTCATGTTTTCATGCTATGTTAGACTATATTGTTATATCAGGTTAAATTCTTTTGCTATGTTACATTGTGTTGTAATGTTATAACAGGGAGAAAATTTCTCCCATGGGGATTCTTAAATACTGTCTTTTTCACCCTCATAAGTTCTCAAAGACAAATCAAAGTACTAATCTATCAAAGTTCACACTGTGGAACCAACGAGTTTATTGTGCATATGTACAGAGTATGGATGAGCGGTTATTGGCAGGAGTAATGGTGAACTCAAAGAAGTTGTACAGGAAGGTCTGCACCCATTGGATGAAGGCTACTGCATAGCCATGTAGATGGAGCCCCTTTTCCATTAACCTTCCCAGATTATGTAACATCTCTATGGATACCACCACAACTGAAGTCCAGGTCATGTGCAATGAGAGCAAAGCTGTATACACATATTTGGGAGGGGTAGCTGGGATCTCAGATGAACATCCAATAACTCCCTAGCCCCTCTTTTTGTGAAGTAATGCCAACCGTCCAGCCTTGATGATCTGTGGCAAGCAGGCACACCTTTTCTAATGAAAATTGCAGCTGTTCCATTTGAATGACTATGTTCTATAACACTTATATTGTTATTATGTTATGTTGTTAGTCAGCATTTGTATGGAAAATCCATGGACTCATTTTCATGTCTTGCTTTGGGGCATAGGCACTTTTATTGACAGACAGACTTACAGAATTCAAACATGTTCATTTGTTCCCCTTGTGTTCTTAGAATGTTTCTTTAAAAAAACACACTGAAGTATATTTCACAAACTTCTATTGTTAAGATGTTTTGAATATGTTTTTGTGAACATGCTAGAGGAACAATCTAACACACTTAGGTATGCTAATAATATCAAAATTATTATGACTTCTCCCTTGATGTAGGCATACTCATTGCACTCACAGTGCTAGTTGTTCATGGACAGAAAGGTACTTGTACACAATTAATTTATTATAAAAAAACATCAGCCTTGGGATGGAGAGATGGTTCAGCAGTTCAGAGTACTGGATGCTCTTCCAGAGGTCCTGAGTTCAATTCCCAGCAACCACATGGTGGCTCACAACCACCCATAATGAGATATGGTACCCTCTTCTGGCCCACAGGGATACATGCAGGCAGAACACTGTATACATAATAAATAAATAAATCTTAAAAAAAAAAAACAAAAAAAAAAAAAACAAACCAAAAAAACGCATCAGCCTTTATGACCTTGCTGTCACCATGGAGTCTATAATTGATTTTTAAGAGAAGTAATATTGATATCAGCACATAAGAGTTAGAAATATTTTGGCTCATGAAAACACACACACACACAAGCGTGTGCACACACACAGCCAAATAAACAAACAAATATTTTATGCCACTTGAACTTGAAAAATATTGGGCTGAGCACTGATAGCACACGCCTTTAATCCCAGCACTTGGGAGGCAGAGGAAGGTGGATATCAGTGAGTTCCAGGTCAGTCTGGTCTACACAGTGAGTTCCAGGACAGCTATGACTGTTTCATAGAGAAACTCTGTCTCAAAAAAAACAAAACAAAAAAGAAAAGGTATTTGATATAGAACTACCACAGCTCAGCATAACTAACAAACTTACAGGTGAATATTGAAACTTTTTCTCCTCTGGGACCAGTAATATAATGATAGGCACCACAGTTATCCAGTACAGTATGAAATGCAAGCCACAACAATCAGGCAGAGGAAATAAATAAAAAGGAAGGAAACAAGTAAGGATTGTGTTAAATTCTTTCTCTTTGCAGATCATATGATTCTATACTTAGAAAACCCTAGAAATTTTACAAAAAGACTTCTATCACCAATAAACCTGGCAAAGTAGCAGATAACAGCACACAAAAATCAATCATTTTCTTATAAGAGAGAAATAGACAAAATAATCTATTGGAAAAAATTGTAAACAAATAACAGTCACTTAGGAATAAATTTAATCAAGTAATAAAAAGCTCTTAATGAAAATATGACACTGAAGAGAGATATAACAGAAGATAGGAGAAAACACAAAGATGTGTTAATTTCTACAACAAAGAACAAAAGGACATCATTCCATCATACCTGTGCTCAAAGGGATGAAGTTACTTTTTGTGAATGCTAAATCTCTTCAGGAGGAAACTGCTATACTACCTCGATATCATCTTTGTCAGATATCCATAAAATCATGCTGATGATTCCCATGGAAATAGACAACTTGCCTTCATTTTCATCTAAGAGTCTTGTTCCTTAAAAAGTCCTAACTTTAACATATTCTGTGTTAGCCATTGATTTAGTTTCATAGGACTCATACCATGACAGTGAGGCCTTCAACATAACTATATCTCATTCAGAAATGATAAAATAACAAGAAATTATCTCCCTTGTTTAGCTTCTGTGTTGGTTTTCATTGTATATATGTAACTGGTTTACTTACAATTATTTTATATTTTTAGTCATCCGTGCTTAAACCAAGTTGAAAAAATTTTCAACACCATCAGGAATCTTTGAATATAGTCAGAGCACCAGGACCTAGTGTTTCCTTACTTTTGAGTATCAGATTATGGTACTGGAACAGAATTTTCCATAAGGTTAAAAAAAGAAAGAAAGAAAATATAACTTTATGCTGAGACAGCATTGTGTGCATAGTAAGTCTTCTCTAACGCTTTAGGTGAGCATAATGCCATATTTGTTAGTAGTGAGGAAAAATACATTGTTAACTTCTAATTAGGTTCCTTTGCTTTCTGTGCTGGCATATCACAAAGGTGACATAAAATGGAAATAATAATAAAATGTTTTAAAGAATTACAAAGAAGACTTAGTTTAACATTAGGAACACAAGTTGCCTTTTGTCTTAAAATGCCTGTTTCATGGCTTTTAAAAACTCTCCCATTTTAGTAATGGAAGCTAATATGAATAGGAGATATTATGAATATGAATGAATAGTCTCCTGTGAGGGGCTGAGAGTGCCTGCATGGGACAATTCCAAGAAGAGTACTGGAATTTGCCTCTATGTAAAAGCCAAAGGTACAAAAATAAAATTACAATTTTAGCTTTCATTTTTAATAAGGCACTGGCCATTATATAAATTAATTGAATTTAGATACTTAACATAGTAATGTTTGCTTAATTCTACATATGAGGAAGCTGATCATCAAAGAGAGTTAACAGGCAGGACATATAACATTGTCATGAACAATGGGTCATAGCATTAGATCATATACTCAGTTTCATAGAAAACCACAACACCAAAACTGTTTAGAGCTTTCATTTCATCTTCTCAGAGACATGTTTGTTCAGTAGCTAAATGAAAAGTATTTTAAATAAAAATATCAGAATACAAGACTATCTATGTGGTTGATGAACTTTCTTGAGCTTTTGTAGTTCCTGGGAATGGATGGTGGAATGTCAGTTATTTCAGGACCCTGTGTGCCTCCTTCACCTTCTGATGGATCCCATGGATTGGCTGACACAAACTACCCAAAACCTACCTCCAAAATGTGGTGGTGGGCCACAGAGAAGCACCACACCTTGACCTTCTCGGACGGACACTGTGCTTCTGGTTTTGGTTTCAAAATCTTCAATATCTTGGGAAACAAAGAAAACAGGTTCAGAGTTCCTTACATTTTAGAAGTTAAGAAGAATCTAGATATCTTAAAGGGAACTTATTTTGATTGTTATGAGTAACAGATACTCATATTTGGCTAAACAGAATATGGAGCTAATAGTTAATTTATTTGCAGTGGTGAATCATTCACAAAGTCTTGCATTTCTTTCTGTCTTACTTTTAGATATAATTCAGTAGAGATTGTGATAAACACATTTGTTTATTATGGCTACTCACTATGTTTACTTTTATTCTTTTAGACAGTTTGTAACCCAGTAAGCAGTCCTCTAAGGGTAGCACATATTTAATATGTCCAGACAAAGTAGATTTAAAAGGGTATGCATGCTGGGCAGTGGTGGCACATGCCTTCAATCTCAGCACTGAGGAGTCAGAGGCAGGTCGATCTCTATGAGTTCAAGGCCAGCTGGGTCTACAGAGTGAGTTCCAGGACAGCCAGGACTTTTACACAGAGTAACCTTGTCTTGAAAATAAATAAATAGGTGTGCTAATGTCTACTTTTTTAGATTAATAGCTGCCATTTGATGGTTAGACAATGCCTCAGATTTAGGATATGGTGGCCCAAGAAGTAAAGCTGCCATTGATAGAACCAGTGTACTCCTTTCTCTACATCCCCCCCCACACACAAAGCTGCTTCTTGAACTTAAGTGGGAGGTGTGATTTCCTATATTAAGCAACCCTAGAAATTTAGAAATGGATGAAATCTTGATAAACCATCTAGTTAATGTTTAAATCTTTCAACATTCCTAGGAAAAGTCTACCAGACTCCAGGAAGGGCTCAATTCCTTCTGAACATCAATACCTTCATCTGTAAAATACATCCAATCACTCACTAACTCACTCACTCACTTGTTCATTAACCTTCTGAAAGATAGGAATGCTGTTCAAGTGTAAAAGCAATATTTGTAAGGATAACAGAGAATAGCAAAGGGCTGACTCATTGTTATTCTGCTAACTCTCTAGTAGGAAAATCAGATTTAACAACAACAACAACAAAAAATGTGCATTGCTACAGAAGTGTAACCACCATTTTGAAACAGAATCTGCTATCTATGCGGATCTATTCTCTCCTCTTCAGTAGTATTAGGGTTGGAATCAAACATTTCTCTAATTAGATGATATATTCTGCAGACTTATTTTTAGGTGCATAAACCAAAGAGAAAAATAACAGTTTCTGTGTTTGAGATTGCATCACTACAAACATTCATGGTTCTTTTTCACTCAGTTTCACTACCTCTTGACATGCCAATAAAATAAAAGCCACTTCTTATTCATAAACTACTTATTAGACATGAAAGATTAACTGTTATCTGCATATTTAAGAGACTTTGTGACAATCTGGGCCCATTGTTCTTGGTTGCTCACCATAATAACTACATGGTAAGACCCTATTCCTGAAGACACCCTCCATTTTTGTTATGAGACATAGAGAAATCAACTTGAACTGACCAGAAAACTCTTCTCTCTCCTAAGGAGCTTACTCAGTGCCAGGTGTTACTATGAAGACAGCTAAGGTAGAAAACACATCAGTGGTCATACACAATGCTAGACTCTGCATGCTATAATACTGGCTTCCCAGGCAAAAAGTACACATTGACACAATATTCAAAAAATACTCATTGATATGGCTGTTGTAGGACAACTAACAGTTTTCTAGTTGAATATGAGGCCTGCCCCACAGGGGAATTTCACTCTAGGAACTATAACTCTGATCAAAACCCATGACTGAAAATATCAAAGGACTTAAAGGAGCAACCTACTGTTTATGTTTTGCTAAATAGTCATGTTGTCAAACTTTGTTCTAAAAATTTGCTTATAACATAGACGTATGCTTCTCTCAACTTGGGTCAAAGAAGCATCTTTGGTAATGGGTAGTGTGATTAATGCCAAAACTCATACCTGGTTCAAGCACCAAGTATAAATAACTCTATAAACACTCAGTTGTGGTTGGGCCGTATATCAACCTTCCCATGCAAAGCTCCGGGAACTTTGTGGAAAAGAGGGGGAGGAAAGCTGGGACATGAAGACTTCTCAATATAAAATAGCTGTTACACATCAAATCACAGCAGTGTGCTTACCTGCACAAGATCAAAATAGTCAAAAGTCCAGCATGGATCAGGAGCTACTAGTAATTAATACTTCTGAGGGTAGGAGAATCACTCTGGTTTGGGGATGCAATACTGGTAGGTGGCTTATGTCCCAGTGGGCGGCCACACATACATGCAGATGCACAGCACTAATTGGACTCTGTGCATTATTAATAACTAAATAATAAAATAAAAAGAAGCTGATGGGAGACAGGCTGGGGGCTCCCTAGGAAGAGGTTGACAGAGGTGGTAGTGATAGATAGATATGATCAATATATGTTGTATAAATGCATGGCACATTAAAAATGAGTTTAATTATATTTTTTAAAAAGCAGGCTGTGTGAATAAAAACTACAAGTGAGTTCTATTGTGCCTGAGGCATTTATTGAGTAATCTCTTTATTATTGTTGTTTAACCTTTTACCTTCAGACATCCTTCAAAGGAAATGGAGAAAGCACAGATCTGATGGATAATAACAGGACCAACTTTGTCTGTGTGGGAAAGGGAGAACATTCCTTCCATAATTAAAAAAAAAAAATGAGACTAAAATTCTAGACACACAGAATTTACAGTGCATAGAAGCTAATGCTGCTGCCATTAAACTGCAAGAGTAAACAGATATTTTGGGTTCAGAAATTAATATACATATGGACTATACTAAAATGGAAGAGGAATATTTGGTTAAAAGTAATAAAATTCATTACAAAAAATCCTAGCCACTTCCATTAATCAGAAAGAAGCTATCAACCCAGAGGAGACTGATTTGGAAAATGCATAAAGTATATATAGTGGTGTACTTGTAATTTCAAAACCAAGAAGACCCTGAAAGGAGGATCACAAGATAGCCTTGGCTGCATAAAACTTCTGTCCCAAATAAAAAACAAATTTCTTAATGTCATATTGTTAAAAATAGGAGAAAGATATATTTCTGAATATATCTATACTAGTACTAAATTACAAAAGAAATAAAATAAAAGCCTATGTGTGACATACAAGCAACTCAAAAACTGCTACAAAGGATCTTAGGAAATGGATATTTTAAAAATTATTCATATTGTTTGTAGTAGAAGAATAACTGAGGTATGTCAGTTCCTCTGTGAACATTGTATAACCATGGTGTACTCGACATGAGAGTATGTTTAAAGTTTCTTTAATGTTTCTCTGTAGTATAACCAGAAAAGTTATAAATATTATTTGGACAAATAAGAGAGCATAGCAGTGACATGATGTCTACGGAACATCTCATCCCTGGATGAGGGAAATCCAAGGCCCAGATGTAGAAGAGGAGGATTTATCAGCAAATAAATTACTGAAAGCTATGTCAACAGATATGGAATAACACTCGAGTTTTTGATATGTGCTGTTTAACAAATATGTCTCTAGATTCAACTACTGAAAATACGACTCTTCAGAGGTAGAGAGACACTGAGATAAGAGAAAGGAATAGAGAAAAACAAAGGGACAAGAGAAAATATGGAATGGAGCAATGAAGACCTAAAAAAAGTTTAGATAGAAATTGTTAATCACATGAGATCTTGGCAAAATAAATTCAGTGACATTTTCAGACAGATCCAAATGTAGATGTGGGCTATGGTTCAGAGGCATACACGTAAACTCTTCAGAGAAGGCTGGGAGGTGGAGGGGAGATTCAGGAAGAACGTGAAAGGGTTGGAGAACTACACTGATTAGCTTATAGGGTAAGCTAGGAAGACAGGTACAAAGGGCATGTGGAGGGAAACTCCTTTGTAAGAAAGTGGAATTAGGAGAAGTGATCTGTGTATGGGCACAATACGGAATCCAGAGTATTCTCTTATTGGAATACAAAGCTTTGGATGGTGGATCCAAATCTCCAGATGAAACTGAAAAGAGAATATTTGCTAGGTTGTTTGAGAAGACAACGGATGCAAGAAACATAACTACTCAGCACTCTTGCTGTGGAGATTGAATGCAACTAAAAACACAAGGAATATAGAGTGCAGCTAGAGTGGCATTAAGAGACAGAAAATCATTGTATTTCTTTTTCCCAAAACCATGTCCAAATACACTCATATACAAAATCAACATCAACAGAACATTTTGCTTCCAGTTACGTTAGTACATTCTCTGTTTAAAGCACCTGTAGTTTATTGCTCTTTACTACATTATTTCCCGAATAAATATCTATATTTGTTTTCAAAATGTAAAGCTTTCAGTTCAGAGAAAGATATGCATGGCACATGATATGTGAACTTAGCAACGCATCTGTTCTTGAAGTTTTACCATGGATGTTTGTGCCAGTGGTCAAGCATGTGTATGAGCATACACATGGAGGCCAGAGGACATACTCAAGTGTCACTCTTCAGGTACTATCTCTCATCAGCCTACAGCTCTCATGGGTCAAGTTTGGCTGACCAGTAATTCCCAGGAACCTATCTCCTTCCCAGGGATGGGATTACAATTATGAGCCATCAGTCTTGACTTTATTTACAGGACTTCTAGTGATGGATCTCAGGCCCTCATGCTCACAAGGCAAATGTTTAGCCATCTCTCTAGTACCTGTTCTAGATTTTTTAAAAAACAGAAATCTTCCTCAAGATGTAATCCGTTTATCCCCCATAATTGCACCCCTTCCTCCATTTGCTCTTCATCAATAGCCATTAGTTGTGTCCTATGTGAGGATCTGGTATGCCTGGCATGTTGTTGTTGCTTATTTGTTTGTTTGTTCATTTGGAGTATTATTTAATCAAATCCATTCCATTTCCTTTTTGGTTATGAAAACACTGAAATAGCTTCATGTATGTTGGTGCCATCAATACAAAGTAATATGGTCAGGGTCATAATTCACTGGTGAACACTTGACTAACATGCAAGAGTGCTGGGGTCAAACTCCAGCACTTTAAAAAAGAAAGTTATTGGCTTAACCTGAGTTCTTGGAGACTTGGCTTTGAATCACTTTAAATAAAAACTTACCTTGTTTGCTTTTACCTGACTCCCAGTGTCTGTTCTGTTGACACCACACCTTCTCACCACCTCCCCCGAAGAAACCTTTAGGACCAGGAAACATCTGGTACCCAAACAGGCTCTGGTTGTCTCCCTCCCCTTACAGCTCTGGACAGTGCTCACAAGAAGGTGTGTTTTGGTGAGAAGGCCCCTCAATGTTGTGTGTTTTGGGTCATTTTGGCAGGTAAGTGTTGGGACCTCCCTTTCTTTCCTTCTTTTGTGTTGTCTGTCATGTTTGTCTGCCCATCTAATTAGGAAGGCACATTTTTTTTTTCTTTTTCGGTTTGCCTGGCACCTCCACATAAGGGCTGACCCCCCCAGGAGGTAGAACCAATGCTCTGCTCCTAAACACCATTCCTCATATGGAGACACCATGTAGGCACATGTCTGTGGCCTAAAAAAACATGGAAGTCTCCCACTAAACATAAAAATGGTCTGACACAATTTTTCACCCCTGTTGACTGCCATCTTTTCTCTGACTGTTGCTCGCCTATTGTCTCCCTCTACAAAACAGGTAGCCTCTCCATCACCTCCACCCCTTCCATGTCTGATCTTTCTATAGCATCTGATGATGAGAAAGCAGACAGTTCAGGCCCTGCAAAACCTGCTGAGGAGAGCAAGGCCACAGTTAAGACCTCCATCAGAGTATCATGGAGTGAAGTGCCTAAATATATCCACCTGCCCTTAAAGGTGGGAATTCCCTCACACTGCAGTATGTCCCCCAGCAGCCACAGTCCTCACCACCCTCCACTCCACCACTCCTGTCTCGGGCCTCAATGGCTGTCAGAAGCCTTTCAGGTCAACCTAGGACAAAATGCCACTAGCCAGTCCTGGATTCCCACCCCTATAGCTGAACTCTCCCTTATCTGGAAGGCAGCTAATGAGTCTATCCTGGATTCACCTTACTTCTAACAGGTCCCCACTCAATGGGCAATGAAACTACAGACTTCCTCTGATTGGTATAGTGGGCTCAAAGCTGTGCTGGAGCATCTGCCTTTCTTAGCTGGAAATCGGCTTATAATGATCAAGCAGAAGCTCAAGCACAAGTGAACCTCTTAATTAATGTTGACATGCTCATTGGATGAGGTAACGTTGTCCATCCCATCCACCAGGCACAGATTGGACATCAAGTCTACTACCAATAAGTTTCTGACCTGGTCTTCAAAGCTCTTAGGCATGGACCCTGTGGGACCCTTTAGTTTACTTCTGTCATCTTATTCAACAGACAGAGGGACTTTTCACTGATTTTCTCACACATGTCAAAAAGGCATCGGAGCAAAGAGAAGACCTGGGCCCACTTGGGAAATGTTAATCAAACAATTGCAATGTGGTCAAAGCAGACTGCAATGAGGACATTCACAAGTGGGTACTGGCCACAAGAGATCATGACCCCAATAATGGTCCCATCATTGCCCACACTACTTCCCTGGATACCCTCCTTGTGGACAGGCAGCTCACCAACAATACACCCGAGGGCCCCCAAGTAGACAGATCTTACTGGAGATGAGGCAAACCAGGTCATTTGTGACAGGACTACCCCTGGGCAAAGCCTAGGACCCGATGCCTCAGATGCAATAAGGGATTTCATTGGGCAATCAAGGAATTGCAGATCATAGCCTGCCTAAGCACCAGGTCCCCTGCTGACCCACAGGAGAGGGTTTGCTTGTGTTTTTCCTTAGAATGCAATTACACCAATATGGGTCCCCACAAGAGATATGCATCCCACCACAGATCAGCCCACCTCCATCAATGAAGAATTGGCAATGGATGTGTAATATACATACTCATTACTATTGCCCCTTTTATTCCCTCAAAAGCAGAGGATCTATGGACTCTTGTTTCCTTGCCTCCTGTTATGTTGCCAGTGGAAATTAACTCCCCTGCTTTCCCTATGATATTTACCACCAACTTTTCACTAGGTCTTCACTTTATAGATCTGGTGCTGACCACCAGAAAATTGGAGGGTGCCAGCTCTGTGGAGGAAGCCTTTGCTTTACCCTCTTCCCTTTTTTCTTTCTCTTGTCCAATGCTTAAGAAATCGAATTAGTAATAGACATGTCTCTACTGGCACAGATTGGACATCAAGCCTACTACAAACAGGTTTCTGACCTGGCCTTCAAAGCTCTTAGGCATGGACCCTGTGGGACCCTTGAGTTTACTACTAAACTCTACTACTAAACCTCTACTGGCCCACGATCCACACTTCCAGGCAATTTGTCTTACCCCCTTAATTACTCCATTCTACCCGAGGAACAAATATCCTGTCTCAATATGACCAGGGTCTTGGTGATGTCATTGGAGACATAATTTTTAATTAAGGTCTGGGTCAATTTAAAAAGACTATTTGATCCCTCCTGGATGTTCATATATGCTTTGATTGGTAGGGTGATTCTGTTAATCCTTATTCTCTTTATACACCTCCTGAAGCACATCCTATGATGAAGACTGTAGTGGGTAGCCATTCCAGCTTGGATCTGGAAGTTCCAACCCCCATTGAGACTCTGGCAACTGTCACGACTATGAGGCGGGGCGAGGGGAGGCGCCGGGGGACCCGAGAGCTGGATGGGCCAGCGCTCGCGCTGGGTGCTCTCTCGGTGCTGGCACGCTGACCAGTGCAGATTGACTGTGTAGAGCTCCGGAGAACACCGCTGGACTGCATTACACCTTCCCCAGACCCTGCGACCTACCCATTACTTAATTTGTGAGTTACGCCATTAAATAAATATCCTTTTAACTACGTGGAGTGGCCAAAATAATTTCTCCAGGCTGCCAGCTGTCTTGGTCTACTCTTGCAAGATTCCCGAAAGTTGCTTGCATCCATCTACCATTTCTCAGGTACCATTATGTTCCTTCTCAGGTCTTTGATGGGATTGAAGACTAGCAGTTATAGTTACAACTTGGTATATATAATATCTTAGATAGAACATATTAAGTATTAGATTCAGGTTCTTTAGGATAGGACATCTTTGAATGATCTTTATAACATGCTGTTTACCTATGCTCTATACTTCTCTGGATTTTAGTATGTGTTTCTTGCTTGATATTGTTTGCATTGGTTGTAGTTCCATCTTATCTAGGTCATTATCTCTCATTATTTCTGGACAATATTTGATAACCATTCCTTTGTATATAGTCTTGTATTAGTTTAGAACCTTCTTATTTAGACAAAAAGGGGGAGATGTAGTGGGTAGCCATTCCAGCTTGGATCTGGAAGTTCCAACCCCCATTGAGACTCTGGCAACTGTCACGACTACGAGGCGGGGCGAGGGGAGGCTCCGGGGGACCCGAGAGCTGGATGGGCCAGCGCTCGCGCTGGGCGCTCTCTCGGTGCCGGCACGCTGACCAGTGCAGATTGACTGTGTAGAGCTCCGGAGAACACCACTGGACTGCATTACACCTTCCCCAGACCCTGCGACCTACCCATTACTTAATTTGTGAGTTACGCCATTAAATAAATATCCTTTTAACTACGTGGAGTGGCCAAAATAATTTCTCCAATAGAAGACCACTCTTCAGGTTTTAATGGCTCTTAGATATCCTGCTCATAGCCCTCCACAGGAGGTTATTCATGCCTGGCTCTCTGAAATTCAAAAGGCTACTGCCTAATCCTCTTCACCTGGATGGTTCTCCAGGAATGTATGTTCTTCTAGGGTTGGTAGTCAATGAGGGGTAAGAGCTTGTTAGGCAAGCCAACCTAAGGCAGGCACAGTCCAGTTTTGAGCCCTCCTGAGGCAGGGTAAACAAGGCCTGAGCAAAGAACTCTGGTTCCCACTGAAAGCCTAAATAATAATAATAATAATAATAATAATAATAATAATAATAATAATAAAAGGTGGATATGTAGGAAGATAAGGTCTATGAGGCTAAGAGATAAGCGAACCTGGAGTCTGCCTAAGAGGCTAGCAACTGGCACTGTCAGTGCCTAGCCAATGAGGGGTGACCACACAATGTCATCAGATTCAGATGCAGCCTGGGTGCTGGGAGGAGGGTATATAAGGCTCTCCCCATTGCTGTATAAACAAGTCTACTGTTTGCCATTTACCTGACTCCAGGTGTCTGTTGTACCTGAAGTTTGCCTGTGTCCTAAATGGCCCTTGGTCGGAACACGTCTCTGTCCCCCACCAGTCCCACAGCCACTTGGACCCAAGTAAACACACAGAGGCTTATATTATTTACGAACTGTATGGCCATTAGCTCAAGCTTATTACTGACTAGCTCTTACACTTAAATTAACCCACAATTCTTATTTATGTTTAGCCACATGGCTTGGTACCTTTTCTCAATTGTCTTCACATCTTGCTTTCTCTGTGTCTGGCTGGTGACTTCTGACTCAGCCTTCCTCTTCCAGACTTCTCCTTATTTGCTTATTCCACCTATACTTCCTGCCTGGCTACTGGTCAATTCAGCATTTTATTTATCAACCAATCAGAGCAACACATTCACAGCATACAGAGCAACATCACCCATCAGTCTGTGCCCTTAATGCCACACTTCTCGTCACCTCCCCCAGGGAGACATTAGGACCCAGCAACACTACCTAACTATATTTCAAAACTAACAGTCAGTAGACAGACCTGTTGTTTCTGCTTCTTGTAGCCCTAAGAAGTGGCTAATCTGAATATTTTTATAAAATGGGGACCTTTACTATTATATTTGAAAGATGTCATTAAATTATCATTCATTTTTAGTGGTCACAGAAAGAAAAACACTGTCAAAGTAAGTGAGGAGAAACTGAAGTGTGGTATGATATTAGGAAGTTTTGGACTGAATGCTCTTGGTGTCACATTGTCAGACTCGTAAGCCTGGAAACATGTCATGTTTTCAGTGTTAATCAGAAGTCATTATAACCATGGTGATAAGACCCCTGATTCCTTAACTATTGTTTTACACTTCCAGATAAATGACATCCATTGGTAACATAATTTCTCTGAGATCTTTGTTCTTACAATAGGGTTTTTATTAGCTGCCACAAAGAAAATCACCTTCTCTCAAAAGTGGCACAAATCCTGCTAGCTATCAAAACACAGTTGTTGCAAAATGTCACTAGTTCATAGGTTTTAATTCATAATTCAGATATTAAAACTGTTTAATAGCACATAGATCATAATCAAGATATAATTTTGCCTTTTCACACTAGGTGTCCCCTCACAGGAATCTCCTTTCAACAGGATCTATTTTTCTGTATTTCAAATATCTTCTTAGCAGCTAAAATTGCAATTTGGTTGAGATAAAATTTGAGGCAAGTGTCAATGAATGTCTGCAGCCATAAGAGCATCCAATGAATATTTTCTTTGCTATATAATACCTTGAAAAAGTTTACATTTATCTCTCTCCAAGACGAGGTCAGGGAAAACCACCAATTTCTATTTTTACCTTATCATTTTTTCTTTATGCTTAAGAGAAAAATAGCTTGCTGTGAGATCATTCCCTGAGATCATCTCGAATTCTATAACGTTTTGAGATATTCCCATGGACCACAAAGGCGACCTGCACAGACTGTCCTTGTGTTCAAGGTTTAAGTCCTGCAGTGCTGGTTGCTGTTAAAGATCTCAATTGTTGAGCTTGCTTTCATTAAGCTATTCTGATGACCATAGCTTACAGGGCCCTGTGGTTTTATTGCCTCTTTTTTTGTGTGTAGAAGTTTTTGGCAGAAACATAAGCAAAAATGCAGTCACAAACAAGGCTCTGTTCCAAAGGCCAGCAGGAAGTGCCCGAGAATGGCCCATAAAATGAGCTTTAAAGAATTGCTGGGCCATATGCTCTCTCATGGAGCCACCATGGCACAGTAGAGGGACAAGAGATGGAAAAAAAATGTACTTAAAATGAAGTCCATGCAATGTTAAGTATTCCAACATTCAATCGTAAGGAGAATACATCTTTGCAGCTGTCACGTGTAGGAATGCCTCTCAGCTTAATTAAAGCAAGAAACTGTGCTTTTGATGCCAAGGCCTGAGGATCACATTCAGAAGATGTGTTGGCAGTGCCAGCTCCTGACACCGAAGGGGGCCAATGAGTTGCCAACTCTCATAAGCTTAAAGGAAGGCAATGAGTACCTAGGGCCCATCAGCCAGAATCAAGAAGATAACACTTAAACTTTTGAGGATAAGGGAAACTACATATTCACGGGGAAAATGTCAACACAGGTCGGAAAACAGCACAGGTTAGAAAATATAAATAATGTGTCTTCTCCATTTAATAAGGATAAATTTATTTAATTTAACACTGAAGTTTTCTTTTCTCTCTTTTATTCTCTCCCTTATCCATATATCAAGAATTGCTACCTCGGGCTCTACACCCTCATGAGAGTGGTCAATGAACCCTCCTAATTGCCTATAATGCCTTTGAAACTGGCTCACACACTGAGCAGAGAAAGAAGCTGAGGCTGAAAGGCTCATTGGTTCCTAGGTGTCAGGTCAAAATTGCAAGAGTATGGTTCCTGAACTCTGAACACATGTTGTTCTGTGCTGCAGATGTCAGCTAGAGTCTCTGTGTGAGGATACACCAGTCTTAATCACTTAATTATATGCAACTCAAACACTTTATCATGAAATAAATTATACAGGTGTGTCCCTATATCCCATTGGCCAGGGCTGCCTATTGCTTACGCCTATCTTTCTTCAACAGCCCTACATCCCCATTACTGTCCTTTCAGGAGGATAGAGACTCACTCTTCACTGTAAAAAGTAAACTAAAATAAGTCAGATCATACACTACAACTCCTTCTAGCAATTAGGAATTAAGAAATCTGTAATGCCCTTCCACGGGATACAAGGAAATAAAAATTTATTTCAAAATACTAACATGTTAAAGTGTCTGTATTTGAAAAGCAGACTAAAAACATCCTTCTCACTAAGCCTTTCCCCAGACACAGACTGTAATCTGCTCCCAAACCTAAGACATTGCTCAGTTTTTCTCTTGCTCTACACCTTAAAAGCGATTTCAATTACTTGTCTCTTTGAAGCCATTAGATCTGACTTTAAACGCAGAGATTTATTTTCTCCAGCTCCTTGCTTTCCAGCAATCAAATACTATTTCCCCCTTTGAGACCCTGTCTGAAGAAGTTTCAGTGTGAAGTATGCACTGGAGTAAACAGGACTCCAGTGCACGCTCACCTTCAGGATGCAGCTCCCAGGTTGAAGAGGAGTGTTTTGTTTTGGCCTAAGGCAAAAACATTGTGCTGAGCAGTGAAAGGCAGATACCTTACCAAGCAAAACTCAAGTGCTCAGAGACACCAAGAAAAGTCCCCGAGTTCTGTATTGCTCTCAGAGAACTCTCGGATATAAATGCAGGGGCCTTTCAGAATTAAGAAAGAAAAAAAAATTTCTATTTAAAACTCTCAAGACTGAATTCATATTTCTCCATACTTCTTTTCCTCCCCTTTATTCCCTGTTTCTTGAGTGGTTTGAATAAGGAAAGAATCTTAGTTCTATTATTAATTTTCTCAGACATTTATTAAGTGGCATACAAAAATATCTCTGCTTAGCCCAGTTTCATTTTCTGTTCTCATTCTCTGGATGCTCTATACTCAGTTACATTGTTTCAGATATTATTGTGTTTCCTAGCTTAACTCAGTAACATAACATGACATAACCTAATAAAGTGCAATGCTATTGTCAAATCCTGTAAAAGAAGCAATAGCTAAAACTTGATATTAGACACAAATCTGGAATGCTAATATCCAAGTAGGAAGTAAGAATCCATTTTAAGAGCTTCTGGTGTCGAATCCACTTAGAATCCCAACTAAAATTTCTTTACACTTTTTTTTGTTGATGTGAAAGTATTTCTATTAAAATTCATAAATGAGAGAACCACAAGATGGCTCAGTGAGTAAGGGTATGTGCGGCCAAGCTGACAACCTGTGTTTGATCCCTTGGACCTGGTGGGAGGAGAGAATAGATTTCCACAAGTGGTCCTCTAATCTCCACATGAATACTGTGGCATGCACCACCCCCACAACACACACAAGAGTCAACAAATATAATCAAAATAAGTAATTTATGAATAAGTGTTGGACCAAGTGAGTAGTTTCCTGATTTTCTGACAATGATAAATTGATAGAGAACTATCTTCTGTGGCATGTAATTAAAGTAAATAAAAAAAATCAGAAGAGAGGGCCACTATATTGTCCTCTATTGGCCCTGGATCTAGATTTTCAAAAAGGTATGGGTTTAGTAAATAGAACAAGTAAGCATATTTGAAGTAACTAAGAGCTCTGTTATAATACAGATGGAGAAGCACATATGACTTACTATAATGAACTCATTTATCTGATGAACAATGATAGTAACAGTTACATCCATGGAAAAAGAAACAATCAAGCCCTACCCATGGGCAGTCCTTACACTTACTCCATAAGTTTGCATATCTTCTACAATTAAAACCAGATGAGGGCCTACAGAGACAGTTCTGTGATGAAGAGTGTTTTCTGTCCATCCAGAGGACCCCACTTCAGTTCCCAGCCAGCACCCAAGTCAGGTGTGTGGCTTCCTTTACCACCTCCCAGTGGCTAGTTCAAATGTTCACTGAATGAAAGGAAAAAAAAAAAAAAAAACTGCCTCAAGTCCAAAGCATGTGAATCTTATTCTGAGCACAGTCACATCAAGTTGTATTTTATTCCAAAGCCTGTTTTACCAACTTGACACAAGTTGTTAGATGGAGGGTCATTGAACCCCCACTGGCCAGAAAAACTATGCATCCCAGTTAGAAACAGAAGCAACCTCTTAGCTTGGTGTTTGAGTAGTCAGAGAAGAAGAAGGAGAAGGAGGAGGAGGAGGAGGAGGAGGAGGAGGAGGAGGAGGAGGAGGAGGAGGAGGAGAACAGGCTGCTAGTCTTCATGGTCATGGGCTTTGACTTTGGGTGAATGTTCACTTTCCCCATATTTTGTTGTACAAGGGGAACAGTGTCAATGTCCTTTAAGTCAAGAATCTCTGAAGAGATTTCTCAGGGCTATTTGTGCATTCCAGGATAGATAAATGATATAAGCACCACTCAGTTGCACAAAGTAGAGTAATGAGAAAGACAGGATTCTTGGGTGAATAAAATTGTAGATCAGATGCAGCACAGATGCTGTGTCTTTGGGGCCTTAGCTGAGCACTTAAAGATTCTTTCAATTAATAATCTTAATTAGCTCTATTAATTAAGATTCTTAAATGAATCTCTTAATGGTAGAGGAAAACATACCTTTGGTGGTCTCAATGGACACCAAAGTAACTAAACTAAAGGACAGTGTGTATTTATTAAATATACATCAACTATATGTCGGCAACACCTATAGCAGGATGGAAGGAGAGTATTATTTACTGAGTCCCTTTCTGGTTCTTTGAAATACATAAAGAAAAATGTAAGCATTTTTGATTCCCATTATATTTATATACACTGATGCTCAGAAAAGTTAAGCAATTTGCCTAAGACTGCTCAGTTTAAGGGGGATAATACAATGACTTCTATCTTGCTCTCATCCAGAAACATGTTCAGACATCAGGATTCTACGCTACCCATTCCTCAGAAACAGAAGTGGAAATATTGAGACAGAGAAGAGGGAATAAACCTATAAGTGAAGTGCCATGTTATCCAAGAGAAAACAGCCTAGGTCCTACCTCTTGGTAAAATACAGTGTAGCCTTGGGTTTAAGTTGTCCCACTTGGAGACAAAAAGGTAAGGATGGCCAAGGCTTCCCAAATAGAGTATGGCTAGAAGTTCACTTGGGATTAACTACCATGCAAGATCATTAGCACAAAGAGTGAAAGTGTTGGTTTAGGTGGTATACTATCTGAACATGTATCTTTCCAGAAACAATGACATTCATAGTGCCTCCTGATCCATTTCTGTGACTCTCTTAGAGATAAACCTAGTGACTTACAAGGAAGAGCCTGAGATCTTTGGTAAGGGTGGTTCATGGGAAAGAACGAGTATATTGACTATGCCCTTCCTCAGACAGAGCTTATGCTAATCAACTTGATTCTCTGTGACAGGTTCATTAGATAGTTCACTTTTAAATTAGTGACTTGTGTGAGATGTGATAGTGTTGTGCCCAGATCGTGACCCCCAGAGAGACCACCAAAGACGAGCATGCCGGAATGCAAAAGCAAGGTTTAATTCTGGATATCCAAAAGCAATACAAGCCTAGGCAGGGACTTTGTCCAATACATCCAACGCAGTGGAGGCTGGAGGAATTGCCCGCCTGTCTACAAGCTCAGTTTTTAAAGGGAAAAAAATCACAAGGTTACATCATTTAGGGATGCTAGTATGGGTACAATTATGATTGGCTTGCTTCTAGGGACTTCTAGAAATTACTTGTAAGGAAGTGGTTGCCCGCCACCATTTCTCATTGGCTGCCCTCAGGTGGGGGCATTTCTGTGGTCAGTTACCCTGGAAACCAGGGAGAGGACATTCCATAGTCTGGCAGTCATTACCTCTTGACTATCTTGTGTCTCTGTACTTTTACACTTCCTGGTTTCTGGAATCTGAACTGACTGGATTCAATAACTAATGGCCTATTCCCAAAAGGAGAAATCTTAGGCCTTAATGTTAGGGTGAAAGCATTTTGGTCTTATTTCTAAGATGTCTCATTTTGGTCTCACAATAGGTAGGTCTAAGTAATAAAGGAACACCTATGACTGAATGGGTTACTATTCTGTTTCTCAAAAGAACAAGAAGTGAAAGTGTGTTCTAAGAGACCTTTTGTATACATTAGCTCTGAGTTTACCAAGGTTTTTAATCCTATTGACTTCAGTGCTAAATGAATCACAGAGTGTTAGGATTCTGTACATGCATAGCTCGGGGTCCTGTGTCTTATGTCTTAGATCATCAGCGGGTGCTGACGGACTTTGTATCCGCCATGTGGTCACACAATCCTCGCCTTAAAAAGCTGGACGTGGACCCCCACACTCTCTCGGTGTTCTCTCTCTGCTCCTGCCATCTTCTTTTCTGACCAGGCCTGGCTCTCCTCCCTTCTATCCCCTCTTTCTTTCTAATAAAGCTCTTCATAACTCTGGTAGTCATGGCCATGGCTTTTCTGCCAGTGCCGTTTATCATAACCATCACAGAGTAAAAAGAAAATACTTAAATTCTGTACATGCAAGCTACTTTTTTTAAAATCACTTTGAGAAAATACCTGACTGAAATAACATAAGGGAGGAGAGAATTTATGTTGACTTTTAATTTAAGGGCATATATGGAGTACCCAGAGTCCGGGGGCTTTGCTACCTCTGGCGTGCGATAGCTGAGGGAAAAAAAAAATCTACGTACACTATGTCCTTCTGTCTGTTAACTTTATTCCTATAAGACAAATTCTATCAATACAGCTATAGTTCCACCAGGCATTCAAGGAAGGAATAATTCCAGACATACCAAGCTCTTTATCTGTCTACTTTATCTCTCTGGGATGAAATCCTATTTCCATAGCTTCAGTTCCGTCCAGTTCCCTAGCTCATAGCCCTGCTAACGACTAAACTCCTTTGCTTCCAGCCTCATCTTCATCCTCTGTATCCTCTTTCTCCATCTCTCTCTGCTACTCTCTACTCCTTGCACTGAGAAAACTCTACCAGAGATCTGCTTACCCTCTAGGGAACCTCTGCTGTCCTCTCTTATCTCTCGCCCTGCCATTCTGTCTTTGTCTACAGAAAATGCCTGTCCTTTCTTTCCCTGGGCACAAGGTTCTCTGCCTCCTCAGGAATGTTGTTTCTCTTCCCACCTTGATATGTAAAAACCTCTTTTGTTCTCAGTCAATTGCTCTGAGGAACCACTAGGCCTCCACAATGCTGGGGGTGGGGGGTGGGGATGGTCTGAGCTTCATTAGCACAAGAAACAAAGCTAGGTGTCTCCTGCCAGTTTGTCTCCTAAGTTCAGCAGGGCAGTTAGTAACTTAGTAGTTCAGTAGATCTGGGGAGCTGAACAGTTTGCCAGTTGGTCTGGGCACACAAAGATTTCATAGCAGAAGACAGCTGAAATATTAAAGGCTGGATGTCACTAAATATTCATAATAAATGGTTTGCCCCTTGACAGAACCGTGGTCCAGTCAAGGTATAGATAGCTTTAATACACAGCTGAATCTCTATAATATATTCTTGTGGCCCACAAGAGGCATATAATTCATTAAGGTGAGAAGATGTGGTATTAGGTGGAACCATGATGTTGGGGCATATGACTGCAACTTCTCCATTCCTCACTTCTTCATGGAACTGAAAACTGAGATGGATGAAAATGAGAGATGGACTACTAATCTCAAATTGTGTCCCTTCAAAGATCTACTTCCTCCAACTTGGCTCACTTCATATAGATTGTACAACCATTCAAAAGGACCAAATAAGCCTATGGGGGGGAATATAACCTCAAAATCGTAGCATTGTGCTGAGACTAAGGTTGGGATATAAATCATCTATTGCTAAAACTGGTACTTCTCAGTGTTCTTGAATGTGTTTAGTGTCATATATAAACAACATTCAAGAAATACTGTAGAATAGAGGACTATATTTAACTCTAATATTTCAAATTATTCTAGTCTAATGTGTTGACAAGACAATATAATATAAATAACTTGTCTAATATGTGATGTTAAATGACCCTAAATAAACTATACCTCATAAATATTTAGTTTATTTAACTGGCATGTTGGTTAATTTTAGTATTTATGTATACTTAAAGCTAATTTTCTATTTACCTGTTTATTTCTTTATTTACTTACTTACTCACTTAGGCAGTTGCTCATGTAGTCCAGGCTGGCCTCAAAAATCACTATAGAGCTGAAGATGACCCAGCACTTCTGATCTTTCTCCCTCTACCTTCTAAGTGGTGAGATTACAGGTGTGCACCACCACACCTAGTGTTGGCAGTGTCATAGACTGAAGTCAGAACTTTGTGCATACTTGGCAAGCACTCTACCAGCAGAGTTAAATATATATATTTATATTATAAATATAGATTAATATAAATTTATATAAATATAAATGTATAAGTATATATATTAATTTGAGTTCATGTTTGTAAGCTCTAGGAACTGAAATTCAAGTGAAGATTAAAAAATAAATTAAGAAAACTAAGTCTCTGTATGAAAACTATACAGATTATTATGTTGCTACAGTCTCAAAAATATAATAATGTAATACTTATTTACATAGCACTTGTAATTAGCTTTATAATTAATCTAAAATTATTAAAAATACAAGAAGTGTGTGGGTTATATGCAAATACTCTACTGTATTTACATAAGAGAAAAGGACACTGTTATGTCTGAGCACCTGAAGCAGGTGGAGCCTGTCCACTCAGATACAGAAGGGAGACTGTATAAACATATTATATGAGAGGTATGAGTATTTTGTTATATAGGTTTAACTGTACATTGCTAAGTTACAGGATGTTTTAAAACAAAATTGCCTATGGCCACTGAACTGAAATGAAATCCCAACACATACATAAGTTCTTTACCTTAGTGTTATCATTCATGAGTCATGGAATGATACCTTTTCTAGGTCATCTCTGTTTCTGCTAGCATATTATTTCCTTTTGCATTAGTAGAAATTCACTTAGTCCAAGTGAAAGGATGAGAGATATTTCAGAATGGTCAGGAGAAACCTCAGAGCATAAAAGGCATCTGTAAATTCTGGAAGGCCAAAGACTAGATCCACCATTCCCTCTTTTTTTCTTTCACTCTTTTCTCCAAAGACCAATTTTCTGGCTCTATCAACTATCACTCTGTGATGTGCTTTCAGTTTATCTTTGCTACAATATGCTGTAAACCTCTCAGCTCTTAAGCCTACCATCAAGGTTTCCTATGTCTGCTACTTCCAGTGTTTGAGCAGTTTAGTGCCTGGAATCTCTGAGAGAAGAGGCTCCATATTAGTACCCAAAATTGTTCTTTCACAAGACAGGCAAAAAATAATTATCAACTTCAGGATAATGATTAATAAGAAGACCACATTCCAATGTTCTCCTTTATCCATTATGTATCTCACTTACTTTAAAGAGAGAATAAATTAGCCCAATCACAAGGCCCATTCTCAATGAAGAGCAGAAAAAATAATCTATTTACTTATGAGAGCAGAAGTAAGTAGATATTAAAAACCCTAATTTCCTGACAAGCTGTCTTTGAACTTTTACATGTTTTATAATATGCCTGAGGCTTTTGTAATTAAGAATATGGATGACTTTAAAACTTTAAATGATATAATAAATGTTAATATACAGCTAATATACAGTTAATATACAGCTAATTTCTTCTGTCATTATTTTATGTTTTCTTTTCTGATACAGAGTCTTACTATCTTGCTATTTAACACAGTATGACCTCAAACATGTTATCCTCCTGCCTCACGCTTCCAAGCGCCAGGATTTTCAGGAGCGACTCCCAACAAACATCTTATGAGCATTGATAAAAATTAACCCATCTTGCTTGATCAATGGCTAAATGATCTTGTGATATGTCTTGCATTTCTGAGACACAATTGTTCACCTGTATAACTCACTCATGACGTCATTCTTTCTGGTTTTCCTTTTCCCTGCCTTCCCTCCTACTTCTTCACCCTGCTCTCTGGGATCACCACCCAAACACTGCTTAACTCTCTCTCTCTGCCATGACATCTGTTTCTGAAGATGAAGAGAGTGTGCTCCAGACAATTAAAATAAGTCTTAGCTGCCAAATTTATTGAGCACTTCCTATTTTTCAAGCATTGCTTATGTCAAAAATTCAGCAATGAGTGAAACAAGCAAATGGGATTATTCTTTCCTGGTGAATCAGTGTTTCTCTAATTTATTTTAAACTCCATACATGGAGTTTTCTGAAGATTCATGTTAAATTTGAAATATCAGTTTACTTATTTATTTCTTCATAAGGCAGAGCATATGATGAATTATGGAATGCATCAAGTTTGTTTTTATTTCCTGGAATTATCACCTCAAGCACACAATGGCATGGAGACTATCATGGTGGTAGGATCCAGGTAAAATGTCAGACAGGTAGAGAAACTGTCTACAATATTCAGCAACCTGAACATGTGGTAACATCAAACATCTTCCCTGAACCCTCAATTGGAACTACATGGCTAATAGTGTAAAATATAAAGACTCACCTGTGGACTCTAAGAGGCAACATGTTGCATATTAAATAATGATGGGGTCCTGTGTGTTTTGAATCTAATTCTCCATTTGAAAGTAGCAGGCATGCAAAGCAATTGACCCACCAAAACATCAACAAAAAATGTTTTTGATACTCTGCATTTTTTTAAAAAAAAGTTCTCTTGCTTGTCACCAAAAAGTCACTTAAAAGCAGGGAGCCAATTTGTATTCAAAAGCTTCTACTTTTTCTGCAAATGGTACATAGGCATTTTCACTAAATTGCTTCTCTATAAGAAATAGATAGGTTCTGATCTGCATTGGCTTAAGTATATTTCTGCCTGAAGACAGAGAAATGGCCTTGTTGACCCTAAATAATCTTTATGCCTCAAACATTGTACATTTTTCTTCTAAATTTTTACTCAAAGCAATTTTAGTTTAGATCATTCAAATATGTAATTTTTCTTACTCTTGTAAAGATAAAGTAATTTTAAACTACATCTTGAGATATGTGTAGGTTTGCCTATGCCTGTATATGCATGTGGATGTACGTATAATTAATTATAGATAACTATATTTGTATTGTAATATGAATGTGATAATATTTGACCTAATGTCCAAACACTTGTATAGGTAAGTGTTGATAACAACCTTTATATTTTATTTATATGTATATATGTTCATTTATGAGAGTTAGTGTGCATAATGAATGTTAGAAGAAGATATGTCATATACAGTTACAAGCTGCCACTTGTAACCATATGGCTGCTGGGAATTGAACTTGTATCCTCTGCAAGAGCATGAACAGATGGAGCTATCTCTCTAGCACACTCAAATTTCATATATATATATATATATATATATATATATATATATATAGTGTTCCTTTAACTGTATAAATATAACGATCATGATTCAGAACATAAATTGCCCAAAGTTCCACAGCTTACAAATATAGCCAGAATTTAAGATCCTGTCACAATTTGACTATAGATTATTAGCCAAATCCACTGCTTTGGCTATTTTTGTAAAAGCAGGGTGGTTGGAACATAGCCTCACCCCTTTGTTTAATATGACTGATGACTGCCTTTATCCTGAAACAATGTATCTATGTAAAGAAAAGTTCACTAGCCCCTAGATCTACCCCCTGGTCCTACAGACTAAAGAGCTCCATCAATCGGGCTGGAGATAATGACATAGACAAGGGTTGTAGGTTCATTTCTGTTGCTGTGATAAAATTTCCTCACAAAAATCAACTGAGGGAAGAAATTTGCTTTGTTTTGTTTATCAGTTTAGAAGTCCAAGAAAACTGAGGACTAATTTAAACATCCATTAACATCTTAGCCATACTCAAGGTAAAAGAAAAACAAATGTCTTCACGTACACCCACTAAGGCTCAGGCTCATCTCTACACTTACATGGTCCAGGGCTCAAACCTAGGGAATGGATCTGTCTACAGTGGACTGGGTCTTTCAACATCCATTAGTTTAATTAACACATGCTCCCTATTGATATGTCATAGACCACCTGATCTAGACAGTTCCTCATTGATACTCCCTTCCAAGGGTATTATGGATAGTTTCAAGTTGACAAATGAAACTACTATCACATTAACCATTTCAGAGGGAAGAAATAAATGGCAGTCCCTGTAGGAAAGGTGTCTGAGTCTCAAAGCAGATAAAGTGGTCAATTGCAGAAGAAATGTCGAAAACTGACTTCCAACAGCCCTAAACTCGACACAATAATGACACTTGCTTTATTTGGAAAACCAAACTGCTTCATCTAATTCTTTTTTACTAAAAAAGTAGTATTATGAGTAGTATTTCAATCCTTCAAACATAAACCAGATACTACCACAGCCTGGCCATGGGACATTCAAGTTTCATGACTTGTATGAAGCAAGATTTACTTGAAATAGGAGAGTGACATCGACATGAATTGGATGATTTTCCTAGATTCTGGTCAATGAAAATTCTTACTTTATTGCTAAGCTTTGGTGCTTCTTGCAGAACCTTCACTATCTCTTCTTTTTCCCCCTCACCCAACTAAGTAGCGACAACAGTACCAAAAATGATCTGGACATGTGGATACTGCAGTCTATTAGTTATTGTAATCTCAGTCACTTTGCTACAATGAAAGTAGGAGAGATACAATGAGCACCGCCCACAATGCAGAGAAAAGGCAGGAATAACGCTTTCCTCTCCTTTCCAAATAGTCAATTTTATCAACAGCCATGGAACCTGAACATGCTTTGATGTTAACGGTATCTCTATCATACATATTGCTTTTCCAATACAGCTTTCAGGGGAGTGATTTGTGATAAAGCTGACACAGGAAATGCAGAGGGAAACAGAAGTATAGCCAAATAAATCAGATTAAAATGAAATTGATGAAACGGACTCAAAGGCAGCTCCTCAGTCTCTTTCTCAAGTTCAGATGTGGTGTCTCCATGCTGCCTTTGAATGCTTTGTATCTGACCTATTCACAGGCGGCATAAAGCACCTAGACTCTAACAATCTATTCAGGGCTGCCATTTTAAAAGTTTGTCTCTAGTTGATAACCAGGCTTTCTCTACAGGAGAAATATCATCCTTTTGTACAAATCTGGGCTTAACAATCCACAGTAACCAACTAGTATCTCATTCTGCTGGAAGGAACAGCACAGTGGAAGATTTCTTCAGGGAATCAGTCTCTACTTCTAGCTACTACAGTGTATCATGATACTGTGACCATAGCAAAGAACTAGTAGTAGCATTTAATTGGAAAGTGGGTTATGTCAACACTGGCCTACTTACTAAATGTAAATGAGACAACCTCATGTAGGGAGCCTGAGGAAGTCAAGTTAGGCATTTACCTCAGGCTCAGAACTAAAGTAAGTTCCCATGGGATCCAAGGCTTACATGTAAGAAAAGAAATTAGAAGAGAACTGTACAAAATAGGCCTCTAACCCAGAGCTTGGGAACATGTTCTTATGCATAACACCAATTAAAATTTCTAAGGAAATAAGAAATAAATTGAATTTAACAACAGCTGAGTTTACAAGATAAAAATAAGTTAAAATACATGTGGCCATATTTCATAGCACTTATAATAGACAAATATCAATGTTCATAGTAAATTACATTTAGGAATTACTCTGAAGTAATCAACAGAAAACTGGACAAAGATCATGACTAGGAAATTTTCACAATGCTTCTAAATTACCAATGAACATGTGAGAAGAGTCCAATTTTATTAATAACCTAAGAAATTCAAAGGAGAAAATCAATAATTTGTCATAATTTTACATTGCTAAGAATAAATACTAAATGGCATATTATATTAAGAGAGGGAAAGAACATATCCAGGCAGTGATGTTGCAAGCAACACCTGTATAACTAGTTTTCAAGGGCTTGTTATTCAAGACATACTGACATTTAAAATGTTTACCATGTTTTCCTGAAAATCCAACTACCAAGTATTTATAATAAGGCTACAACTGGCCAAAGAGTAAAAGAATATGTAATTGTTTTTTAACTCTCCAATGACATCCAAGAAAATTCAGTGGCAGTTAATTACTGAAAGAAATTGTCAAAGCATATAAGAAAATAGAAGCAGCCATTAAGAGCAGGAATGTATCTCCCTGTATCCAATGATGTCTAATAACTGGAATTGTTCTATATTTACTTCAGGACCTTCCTCTTTTTGTGACCACTCTCAATGACTTCACATATTCCCAATGACTTGAAATAACTTTCCTCTGTAGAACATTATCCACTTCAACCATTTAGGTCCAATCTTCCTTGTACAATCTTGATGCTTCTAAACATCCTAAAATTTTCCCGAAAATGAATTCTTATTTATTTTTCCCCAAATAGTTCTTCTAATCTCCATCAAATTAAAGAATCAATTCAACTATTTATTTGTTGGAGGATCTTGAGTGTTGTTCTTGCCATAAAAAAAACCTATATCCCATCTGGAAGTATTTGCTAAGATTTCCCAACAATATCATCAGTGTCCTTGGTCTCCATGGCAATCTCTCCCATGTCTTCATTATGTAACATATGAATTACTGAAAAGCCCCCAAAACTATTTCACTACTATTTTCACACTTTATCATAAATTGGCCAAAAAAACTTCAGGTTAAATCTATATTGCATGTAAAAATGATCTAACAAATCATGTAATAGAGAAACTGAGATTATGTAATCCACTAAATCATAAAATAGACTTAGATCAAACAAGTGTGAGGGCATATGCCTGTGATGTTAGCATTTGGGAAGCTAAAACAAAAGACCTATATTTAAAGGTAGCCTAAGCTATACAGTGAATCCCAAGTCCAGACTTGGCTGTACTATAATGTTCCATACCAAGGAAACAACAAAATAAAATAATAATTAACAGTGGCATCACATATATCATTCTTTATGATACTTTTTATTAGAATATGATTCCAATCAGTGGACAAGGTCAAAAGGCCACTGTACTTGGCCCCTGCTATTTCTGTAACTTCCTCAAAGTCCTGTCTCTCTTTTCTCCCTGCTAGGGTTTTGAATGTTTCAGTTTCTGTCAATGCCCAATCTTTAACATACACTGTTCTATGCTTTATAGAGTATTTCTCAAACCTATTCCTCATATCATTCATGGAAGACTAAGTGCAGACAAGCCTGAAATCTTACATCCATACTTATGCAGTGCAGTGACTTCTGCAATGTGGCTTTATAACATTTTCTATCAGAGATACAACTAGTTCACTACTCTGAAAAATAATCTGGTGTTTCCAATACATAGTATCAGTGGTGACATGCTTATTCTTAGTGCATACTTGCTATAAGCCTGGTAGTCCACTGCACTTTCACTATTGGAAACCCACTCTGCTACTATAGAAAATGTTTAGGTAGCTCAGCTAGAACATGAGGACTTCTAGAAGGGAAATGAGTCATTTCACTTGACTCAGCCTAGATCATGACACTTAAGAGAGCCATACAGAGAAATGTCATTATTTGAGTCCAGACAAAACCTAAAGAAACAACACCCAAGACTTAAGAGAAAAATAAAGTTGCAATATAATGCATCATCCTAATTTCCTAGTTGATTGTTTTTATAATGGTATAGCACTATGAGCACAGATAATACAATAGATAATTGATACAAGGTGGCCCTCAATGTTCATCTACTGAAGGGCTCGTTTATCTTGAGCTTTAGTTTCCTGAGTTCCCAATGAGTAATCTATCCAGCTTTTCAGATTCACCTTTGGCTATTTATTAATCTTGTCATATTGTCAATATGTATCCTTCATTGTCCATATGGCTCAAGAAGACTGAGAAAGTGCTTCTTTTACATGGCCTTATACCTCTGGTGTAATAGTGTTTGACATTTGCTAATGTACATATATAAAGGATTAAGACATGCAAATGCATGAATGAAAACATCACTATAATATAGTGGCCCTAAAAGTTTTCTGTCTCTAAATCGAAGTAGGAGAAACTCTGTGTTTTTACTCAACGAAATACTGTAGAAGTCTTAACAACAACAAAAATTGGCAGCCAGGGTATGATGACAGCACATTTAATGCCAGTACTTCAGAGGCAGAGACAGGCAGATCTCTTTGAGTCCAAAGCTAGCCTGCTCTACATAGGCAGTTTCAGGCCAGCCAAGGATACTTAGTGAGACCCTGTCTCAAAAAAAAAGGAAGAAAGAAAGAAAGAAAAAGAAAGAAAGAAAGAAAGGAAGGAAGGAAGGAAGGAAGGAAGGAAGGAAGGAAGGAAGGAAGGAAGGAAAGAAGAAAGAAAGAAAAGAAAACATGACATTAAGCAGTGTAGAAATTTGTCTAAGTATAAACCATAAATGTAAAGTAAAAAACTACAAAATAAATTTAGTGACATATGCATATAAAAACTTTAAGCAAAAGAATATAAACTTAAATTTACACTTGCAAAAAGCATTACCCACCTCAGGAAAGTGTTCACTTAGGAAGGAGGGGATTAAAGGGTACAGTGAAATAGGATTCTAAACATATCTGATATTTTAAGAAAAATAATCTGATGTTTGCTCACCCAAGTTTGGCTCCTCCCAGGCATGTAAGATGGCTCACAACTGTTTGTGTCTCAACTCCAAGTACATGAGACCTGATACCTTCTTCTCCCTTCTGCCAGAACAGTACCTATTTGCAAATACTTTATCCCTTCCCATTATACACATAATTAAAATTAAAACAAATATTGGATCTTGAGAGATGGCAGAGCACTGACTACTCTTCCAGAGGACCAAGATTTGGATCTTAACGCCCACTTGGAAGCTCACAATCATCTGTAACTCCAGTCTTAGGGGATCTGATACTCTCAGACACTGCATACAAATGGTGAGTACAACACTTGATTTCTGTTACCAATCATCTTCAGGTTCAAAGCCCTGGCTCTGATACGCCCTTGCTGTGAGTATTTCAGCAAGCTGGGTGATTGCTGTGCCTGGCATTTGGCTGACTGAATACCTATTAAATTTTATGAATAGTAATACTTACATTAATACAATAGTCATAGTTCTCAGCCAGCTAGGCTTACCAAAAACCTGTCATAAATTTTATGTGTGATCTAGGTACTTTTCGTTCCTGTCAAATGAAACAGGTAACCTTGTAAATGAATACTGAGAGCAGTACAAAAACAGAGAACCTTCCAACTGCTTCAGAGAGAGCTGGAGACGGGTGTTGACCTCCAGCACAGTTGTTTGTATTTAATCAAAAATAATTATTTTTACTTAAACCTGATGAAATAATTAAAATAAATCCTTTAAGCTCAAGGGATAGACCCCAGTAAGCACTCTGGTAGTTTGTTTGTTTGGGATTTCTGAAAGAAGTAAGGGAGAGTTGCATAATCTCCATTCATAAACAAACAGAATTGATTTGTGCAAAACAACTCATTAATATGTATGTAAAAAAATAGATCTCAGAACTAAACAGTTCACACAAAGGGGTAAAATGCCCAGCAATTGTCTAGTTAAATCAGGGCTACATATCCAGGCTTCTCCTCATTTGCATTTCTGACTTGAGTAGAAGCGTTGCTTGGGAGGGCAGTATTTCTGAGAAGGGATTGTAACACTTTGAAGCCTATTGCTTTGGCAAATGTTCAAGCCCAGTCCTCTGTTGATCTTTGTTCCGATAGCATTAATGGATTTGCTTATTTCTTTAAGTGAGACTGAAGTTATAAGTGGACATATGCAGAAATCCTTGCTGCTTATGCATGTGTTTCATAGTTAGAGGTAGCTCAATGAACACATTGTTGAGGTGGACAGGTAAGTTTGTTGAAGGGTCATTCTGGAATCCAGAAACAGAGCTTTACAATTTGCTTTTCCACTGGGTAGAGCAGGCCTTCCCGCAACACCTCTTGTTGACCCTTTGGTGATTCTGGTAACAGGCTTCCCTAGGTACTCGCCTTTAGCGTCTCTTGATATCTATCTACCATTCACAGTTTTGTATTAATGTCAGCCACATCAGTGTCACCAGGGAGGGTTGCATGTCCAAATTAGGCCCTGTAGTAGATCAGTTGATTCAGAATTAGTTTTGATAAGAATCACCAGGAATCATCATATGCTTTATAATTTAAAAAACACTAATCATAGATGAGTGTGGAAGTATAGTTAAAACCTGGAAATTCCCAGAACTTAATCCAAGCTTATTTCTTTTCTATTGTTCTATGATACCTGATTTTACATCCCTGAAAATAATGTTTTGTCATCAATTAAAGTAATGTTATAACCAGAATTTTAATTATATAGGGTAATCTTGATAGTTAAACAAGATTATATCATTTTGGAAATTTATTAAAGATTTATTTTGTATTTAATTTTTGTAATTTGAATGTTTTACCACTATGTACTTATGTACTCTAGGTGATTGGTGTCTGCAGAGGCCAGAAGAGGGCATCAGGTCCCCTGGGACTGTAGTTATTTCAACTTTATAAATTGTCATCATTTCACTGGAACAAAACTGAGATAGGCCTAGATAAGTATGTTCATATTCACCTGGGATAGAGAAAATCTGCGTTCCAAAAGCATCCATTTTGGACACAAGAAAAGAGGCTTAGCTCACAAAAAGTGCATGAGAAATGACCAAGGTGAATATTCCATCCTAGGTTTTTGGAATAGGTAAGTAGAATGTCAAGAGTTTTTTGTTTGTTTGTTTGCTTGTTTTTCTTGCTGTTTGGGGTTTTCTACCTATATAATGCATCTATACTACGTTTGATAAGTTTAGCAGCTCAGTCCTATTAGGTGGATGTCATAGGGTCTTTCTATGTTAAAGCTCCAGCCTAAGTTTAGTAAGATTTCCAAGCTACAGTAACAATAGCTACTGTAGTTGGCAAGTTTCTTAGCAAATATTACATGAAAGACTTAATTAGTACCTAAGAAAGTTTGATGAGGCACTTTCCTTGTGTGTGTGTGTGTGTGTGTGTGTGTGTGTGTGTGTGTGTGTGTGTGGTATTTACACATGTATGTGGGCTCATATATATGTAGGAATGTATATGAATATGGAGACCTCTTTACTCTTCTATTTTCTTCTTTTGAGACAGGGTCTCTTAATTGAAGACACAGCTTAGTCTTACTTAGCTCATCTCCCTGACCAGCATCTCTTGGGATTTCCCGTTTCTGCTTTGCAGTCTAGAATCACATGTAGGCTGCCACACTAGCTGACATTCACTAGGAACCTGAACTCTAGTCTGCTTTGCTCATATGGTAAGTGCTCTAACCAGAGAGCCATCTTTCCAGCCTGTGAATGTTAATGCATTACAAGCACTTTGAATGAAGTTTCACTGGAAATTCTTCTCTCAAGTTTTATAGTAAAATTGATTATGGCCATAAAAATCAAAGAAAAATGTGTACCAAAATTTGTCCTACTTTATTGTTAGATCAACTTTGGCTAGGTATGATAGCACACTCCTTTAATCCTAGCATTCAGGGAACAATGGAGTACAGATCTCTGTGGGTTTTAGGCCAGCTTGGTCTACTTAGTAAGTTCCATCCAGGTCAGTAGGGGCTACGTAATGAATTCTCAAAAATACAGATACATTACCTTTGTTATTGGATAAGAAATATAAAGGAATATATTCTCCATTTATTCTTTTCTGCTTTTGTTCCCCATTGGGTTTAGCTTATAACTGCAGTCCCGCTTTTCTTTGACCCATATCATCTATTATATTTGTTCTCAGATACTAAGCCTTACTCTAAGATTAAAGTTATCAATGGAATGTCAAATGTGGCTTTTTCATCTGAGTTTAGTGGTATATGTCCATAATCCTAGCATTCAAGAAGCAAAGGTCAAAAGACTATAAGCCCAGACTATAAAGCAAATTCAAGGCCAGCTTGATCTACATAGATACTATTATAAAAAACAAACAAAAGAACAAGCAAAGAAATAATGTCAACAACATCTAAGGGCTACAAAGTCTGGAGACATAGTGAGTAGTCTTGTGTGACATGCACAGATTCCTGTGTTTGAAACCTACCTTGGAAATAAGCGCCCAAATGAGGCATTTGCATGAACATGAATAAATAAAACAAAGGAAAACAAAGTAGCAAATTAAAAAAAAAACAAAAAACAGACCCTAGCAAGAATAAACACGATTCTTTTCAGAGATGGAGGCTCTATGGGATAGCAAAGAAAAGTCTAGATTTTGTATGGAAATACTAGTTTAGTTCAGTCTCTACAGACACAAAATGTGCCACCATTTCTTTGTCTCTACAGATTATGCCTTTGTGGATTCAGTCACCTGTGGATCAAAATCATTAAAAGTCAATTTATCTGTACTGAACATGAATAGACCATTTTTATTTTTATTATTCTCTAAACAAAATTCAGAACAAAACTAGTTATGTAGCATTTATATTATATTAGATACGCAAAGAAATGTAGAGATGAATCACAGTATACAAAAGAATGATGTAGTAAACAATACTAAGTCATTACACATAAAAGACTTCAGTATGAACAGATTTGGTTATATTGGGGGTTCTATAATCAATCCCTCTTGGATGCTGAGGAAGGAGTATAAACACACACACACATGCACACACAAACACACACACTCATACATATATGATCTTCAGTATTATAGCATGTATATGAATTAATTTCAGGAGCACGGCAGTTTTAAGTATCAAGTACAGGACAATTTATTATAGAAACTGATTTCATGACCACAGATAGAGAATTTTTTATACAAATTTATCAACCCATGTAGGAAAAGGGAAATAAATTGGACTATATTGATTTTATGAGGTTCTGTTTATCACAGAGAATAAAAGACAAGCCACACAGTAGGAGATGTTTTTCAAATATATAACAGTACCAAAGTGGTCTTATCTAGAATCAATTACTGTGAAAAAGAAGTCAATAGAAAAGAAAAATAATAGGAAAAGTAAAGTATCAAGTATTATCAAGAATGTAGAACAAAACATTGTCAATAAGGCTATAAAGTAATAAAAACATAAAGTAGTATTGCCATTTGCTTGATTTTGATGGTTTGTTCATTTTTGATTTCATACAAAGACTTCCTATTTATATGTAGCTCAGGCAAGTAAGAATGTGGAATCCAGCTTCTATGTTCTCAGCACTAGGATTATAGATTTTGACACCAGGCCTGGCTAGTGCTATCTTTAGAAGTATTTATGCACACACCAGTACTGTTCAATTCTGTTTTATGTATGAACATTAGAGAAGTGTGTGCAGGAGCATATGTAAAGGTTTGTGGTCTCGGAGTTAATATTGACTATCAACTGGACAAGATTTAGATCTGACCACTCAGGAGACATACCTCTGTACAGATCTGTGAAGGATTTTCTAGATCTGTTTAACTAAGGTAAAAACACTTATTCTAGCACTGTTCCAGGGGTTAGGATTCTAGACTTAATAAAAAGGAGAAACCAAGCTGAGCATCAACACACATCTCTTTCTGATTCCAGATTGTGGATGCGATGTAATCAGCCACGTCGGGCTTCTGCTGCCACTAGACCTTCCCTACCATGATGGACTATATCCCCAAACTGTGAGCCAAAGTAACCCCTTATTTCCTCAACTTGCTTTTGTTAGGCATTTGGTCACAGCAGTGAGAAAAGTAATCAATACGGGTGATAGTGTTGATATAAGATTTCCGTATCTGTACTTAAAAGCAACTCACCTAATTAACTATCTAAAGGATCAAGCTTTAACATCTATTACACAGTCTTAACTTATGGAAAAGCAAAGAAAAAGGTGGGGAATTTGGCTTAACAGATAACACACTTGCCACACAAATATGAGGACCTGAGTCTGAATCACCAGAGCCCACATAAAGCCAGTCATAGTAGCAACCCTAGTCCTCCTCCTAAGAGATGGTGGTTGAGACAGGACACTCCATGGAAGCTTGCTGGCATCAAACAATGAAGAGACTCAATCAAGTAAAGACAGATGGGAGATGAGAAATGATACCAGCGTTTTACTTGTTCTCTGACCTCCACACCCAAGAACATACACATCATATATATATATATATATATATATATATATATATATACACACACACATATATATATATGTATATATATACATCATATAGACACAGAAAGGGACTTTTCAAAAATTCTTACTTGCAGATTACTAAGTGACAATTAGAGATGACTCATCTTTCAGAAAGGAGGAAGGAGGAAGAATTGGAAAGAAAAAGGTACAGGGGAGGTTGTCCATCCAAGATGCTAGTATTCTTCTATGTCTATATTTCTCTTAGTAAGGTGCCATTGAGTATGATGAGCTATCTATTTTTTTTTACATTTTTTTGCAATATTATACTTTGTAAGAAAGTAGTATATAAATTAATAACTTAAAACATAACAAACATTTCCATGGGATTCTTTAAAATCTATTATGTGCAATTGTTTTTTAAACAATAGATCCTAATTTAGGCAAGATTGGATATATATTCAAAGCAAATGCCAGACAACAATTTATCTATCCTTTAAAGCAAATGGAAATTGTATTAATATGTATGATTTTATCAGTCCCCAGAGAAACATTCTCAGGAGCTATGTATATAGCTCTCCCAAAGCTATTTGTCCAATGAGTCATCCACAAGCCTATTTCTGCTTCCTGTTTCTTCTGAGCTTAATAAATACTAAATTCTCAATTTTGATGGGATGAATCTCTTGCTTTGTAATATTTTCTTCTCCCACCATGAGTCTTAGCCCATGCAGCTTAAATGTGCAATTTTATTCAAATGGAGCAAAAAGATTAGGGCCTGCTGAACATAAGTAGAGGAAGGCATTGGGAGAGGTTGAATTTCCAAAAAAAAAAAAGTATCAGTTCTGATAAGACACATAAATAGAATTCCAGCAGTGATGATGTGGGGCAAAATGAGGCTAATACATTGGATAATCTACATTCCTGTTGATTTTTAAGATAAATATGATAGGAGCTAGCTGTAATTTAACTGTGCAACTCTCACAGTCCATTTGTTTAAGATGTGAATTATTTTTAAGAGCAAAGTTTTCTCCTTAATATACCAATTGACAGTAATGTTATTATAGCATTAAAATAGAGTTAGAATACTAAATCCATTGTAACATCATAGCACCGCTTCAACTTTATAATGAAAAGCAATGCTAATTTGTCAACTTTCACTTAAGAAATTAGAGAGAAATATTTCTTCATGTACATGTTCATGTCATTCTCTTTTGCACAAACGATGTTAAAAGGCATTTGGCATTTTCATTGATAATTAGGTATGCATTACCCACTTAATGCACACTTTACAATTACCAGAGTCTTTGCAATTTCCAAATGCATTTTTGAGTGTTATTTTTAAAAAGTTCTTTTCCTGGGACTTAATTTTATTTTCCCAATTTAAATGCACTCTATCACCATCAGGATCATGTGTGATTTGGGCTGCATTTCAATGACATTTAGAATTGTTCAGGTCCCAAAATGCTTTTCATTTTTATTTATCAACGTGAGAGTCCTCCAGTTTAGGAAATAATGAGACACATTACTTTCAAATTTATAAGTGCCTTGAAATTCTTCAGTAGTCAAAGACCTTTATAGTAAGACTTCTCACTACTATGGCATAATTATTTATTTTTTTTTAAATGTGTATGTGTGTGCATGTGAATGTGTGTGGGGGTATGTGGGTTCATGTGGAAGTTAGGATAATCACAGTGGTGATTCCTTAGGCACTCTACACTTGGATTTGAGACAGAACCATGGCCAAGAACTCACTATGTAGACTTGGCTCGCTATCCAGCAAAGCCCAGGGATCTGCTTCTCTCTGCTTCTTCAATGCTGAGATCTGTCATCTTCTTCTTTCTTATATGGTTCTGAAGTTTGAACTGTGATTCCCATGCTTGCAGGGCAAGACTTTCCCTATTAAGCTACTTTACCAGCCCAGTGATTCCTTGATTCATGAGAATTCTGCTTTTGAAATAAATACACACTATAAAAAATATCTCAAGACATACAGGTGAGGAATTCAGAATCTGTATAGTTTGAGTGACCTTGGGCAAGGAACATTGTTGTATCACCTTGAATTTCTCTATCTGTAAAATATGGTTTAGAATATTTTACAGGTTCAGAAAAATGATGAATGGCTTGGTGAATATAAAACCTTTTGCATTCCTCTGGAAAAATGATGATGGTTGTAAATGCCTACATGTTTATGGTGCTTTAAAATGAACTGTTATTACATGTTAACCCTGAAGCATTCAAAATCAGTCCTGGGATATGATACAGAATTCTATAATTTCACCACATAAGTTAAATGAACTAAAGCTTGGAACACCCTGAAATATGTATAACTTCTGTATTAATAATTTTAATGTGTAAAGCTAACATATCCAAGGAAAATGTATGGTGCATTTCAAATTGACTTTTACGGGTAACCTCAAAATTCTAGACATCAATCAAATACTTGGTGTTAGAATGAATAATGAAATACAAATTCTGGCCTGGTAACAGTGCAGGACAAGGCTCTTGCCTGCCTTGCTATATTCATCTAACAACTGTTCATTGTCCTTGCCCTCTGCTCTATGTGTATTAAATATCAGATCCTCTATCCATCTTATATGAATTGAGCAATGCCACCACCCTCATTTTACACATGAATTAACTCTGGGTACAATGTCAGTGCAGACAATCTTCCAAAACAGGCAATTTGCTTTGATACTTATGTATACTGCCTTGTACTTGGCTTTCCCAAGTTTTCTGAAGATCTTATAGTCTCATTCAATTGTCCCATTGCATAATGAGAAACAAAGTTCTTTTTCAGCTTCAACCAAGAAACAATGATTTTCTAATCCAGCATTTTCCTCCTCTCATCATGTTCAGCCAGGTCTGCCTCTCCTTGCCTCTTCCATAATACATGGTCCTGATCACACACTTTTTCTGTTGAACCTTAATGTCCTACTTTGTCTAGTTTCTGTGTTGACAACAGAAACTTCTATCTCAATGCTCAAATCAAATCAATTCTCCTTTGGATGACATTCTTGGCTCTTTCTCCAAACTTAAAATACTATCTGCTCAGGTTACTGCTCGGTTACCTGAAGTCCACCTCTTATTTCACCTCATAACACTTTTTGAGGCAGTGCAGAGAGTATAGGAGGGGCAGGATCTTATATTCCACTCTCTTTGAGTTAGAATATTGATCACGCCATTCGGGTTTTTTTTTTTTGTGTGTGTGTGTGTGTGTGTGTGTGTGTGTGTGGTTACAGACAAAACAGTTCTTTCTGACCTTTTGCAATGAAGATGTTGATCCTATCAGAGGCTTTACCATACAGTGCATGGGAAATTTACTTTCATTTTGTATTGTTTTATTTGTAATTCTACTTAAGGACTTGTTTGCTCTGTTAAAATAGGAGGACTTGCCAGCATTGACTCCACCATTTAATCTCTAGATTCTAGCACTATGCTTAACACATGTAAGACCAACTATGTCCACGTGGTCGTGGTCACCAGATGAATAAATGTCAAGTCAGTTAGAAGGCTAACAAGTTTGCTTTCCTTCTGCACTGACATATGAAATGTATTCAAAATATCCATGATTAAATATGAAATGCAACAGAATTCAAAAGTTTTACCCATGATTTCATGCCAAGTGTCTGTGTATTCATTGTCAGAATTCCCTATACTAAAAGCTTCGTAAACAGAGCTTAGTGAAATTATAGGTTTCTTTCCAAGCACCTATCTCAATTTCTCAGGGACAATATTTTAAATGGCAGACACCGATCTCAATGCCCCACAGGAGTACAGGAGTATAAACTAATTAGTTAACATACACATAAAGGAAGGAAATTCACGTATAACATTTGCCACCAAAGTCTTTGAGCAATAAAAGAAAATTCCAAGCAGCTACAAGTGAATTAAAGAGACAAGCTGGATTTATCACCCAGGAATGCTGGGATGAATGATAAGAGGTGATAAGAAGCAGAATTTCTTTTTCAGAGTTAAGTTTGGATTGGGTGGGGTGGGGGTGGGATTAAATTAGAATATGCCTGAGAACATAACACAACAGAGTCCTGTGCTAAAGAAAGGTTGTCAGGGACTTTTGTGATCCGATAATTCAAAACATGCCTTAAAAACAGAGCAGTGAATGACTTGTTAAGATTAAAGACACATTTGACCTATTTTATAATAGTCAATTTTTTACATATAGGACACATTATTAGGAAGGTTTCATGTTAAGATAAGTCATAAGGCAGAATATTTTGGGCCATGTCTAAAATAACTTTATCCTAGTTTAGGGAAATTTGTATAAGTAGGGCTTCTGGACAAATTTTTGACATGTAAGAAACCGAATGCACAAAGATCTTATTGTGAATGGTTTCTGCCTTCCTTGGGGTTGCTAAAAAGTGTGACTTAGAGGGCAGAGATTTACATGAACAAATTTGATTGTGCCTCATGTATGAAGTTTCAAAGTCAATAAAGAAAGTGCAGGAAAGAGGAGCTAAAAACAGATATGGTTACGAGTTACGTACTTAGTGGCTTGACTTGACTCTCCTGACAAACATGATGTTAGAAATAATGATGAAGTTCTTAAAAATAACTCGGAGAAAGGGAAAGTCAATTTCATTTTTAAAATGAGATGAATGGGGGGGAAGCTCACAGAAGATGACAGAAATGGGGGAGATAGAGCAAGGCCAGGTATGTCTACCATCATCTAGATTTCGTCTCATCCTCTGGAGAGATCTAGAGATCTAAATCCACTAAAGGGAGCTGCACAGCTGGGGCTGGATGTATCTTTCACGAGGGACACACCAAGCACTACAACACCAACCTCAAAGCTTATTATGCAGCTTACTGCCTTACAGGTATTCATTCAGAAAATTATTTAGAAAATAAATTGTATTATTTGAAACTGAAATGAAGAAAGTGGGCTCCCATGGCTTGTATGGACAGTGTTGTAAAGAGGTTTCTGCTATCTACATCAGGAGCATACATTTTAGAAAGTAAGTTCTGCTCTTCCTTAAATAAATATAATTAAATTAAAATGTGTTCATTAACAATATACCCAGAGAAAAACCACAATCTGTTTAGGGTTTAAGCTTACATTCTATTTATAGACATAGACAACAGAAATATCTGACTCTTCATTGTTGGACAGTTCAACAGAGACATTATATAGAGTGTGGAAAGCAAGGACTAGTTAGTAATACCCTGTCGCACAAAGACCCCACATACTTTGCTTGCAAGACAGAGAAATCAAGCTAGAATTGGGCTGTAAGGTCATTCCCTGCTGGCTACCCTTCCAGTGACTGCTTGTGCTATTTAGTAAGGTGGGAGAAAATTGTTATTAACAGTCATACTCAGCTATGGACCCTATGTGCAATGCTACTGAATGGATAGGCAACCTGTGCTCACTGGTTCAATAATGGTGAGCATGTTATGTGGATTATCATTTACTATCTAATTGGAATGGAGAGTTTCTACACAGAACAGAATTTATAGTTGATACTGAAAATCCAGTCAAAAACCGGTATGGCTGAGGAGGTCATAGGCCATGATGGGGAAATTCTTGCTGTTGTTTTGTTAAATGAACATAGTGCAACAATTGGGGTTCCTTTCCATTAATTATCTTTATATCCCTAGATAGGTGCCTCTGCTGGTTTGTTTGGATAAACTTTTTGCATTGGACAGTGGTCAGTGTAAAGACTTATAACTGGTAAAAGTGTTGAGAATTAAGTGACTGTTGAATTTGCAGCCATGCATGAGACACCTTGTATCACATGTCCTTCAAGGCTCAGGAAACATGACAGAAATGAGGTCATAGAATGTAAGAGCCAGGGGAAGAGGTGGAGAATTGTGCAATACTGTCTTCTGGCTGTTGAATTCTGGAACCTCTGGCTTCTGAACTCTTGAACTCTTATTATCTAGAATTTCCTAAGCAAGACTTGGACAATACTGGTCACTTCACAGACCCACAGTTCCCTGTAGCTTAATAGGCAATCGGTGGTTGATAAAGAAGGAGGGCCATTTGCCTCAGCTGCACAGCTACTGGTAAGTTGCCCATGCTTTATAAATAAGCCATCATTTATGCTTATGTAAGCAATCTAATGAAACTCACTATGTTATAAACAATGATATTAAAACATATGGGGGACTATTTGGAACTGAAAGGGGAGTAACAGGAATATAAGAGGATAAAATAGAGAAATGGAGAAATAAATGTGTTCAAAATGCATTATTTATATATATATATATGTATATATATATGAATCTCAAATTACAACCATTATTTTATCTAAGTGATGCATGCAAATAAAAACACTAAATACATTTGAAATATAAGAAGAAACTTTAGATATAAACTGGAAGAGCAAGGAATACCCAAGGAATGCTCAATCTTACCACAAGGACACATGCTCAACTATGTTCATATCAGCACTATTCGTAATAGCAAGAACCTGGAAACAACCTAGATGTCCCTCAACTGAAGAATGGATAAAGAAAATGTGGCACGTATGCACAGTAGAGTACTACTCAGCAGTAAAGAACAATGATATCATGAAATTTGGCAGCAAATGAATGGAACTAGAAAAATATCATCCTGAGTGAGGTAACCCAGACTCAGAAGGACAAACATAGAATGTACTCACTCATAAGTGGATACTAGATGTGAGGGAAGGGATGGCTAGACTGTAACCCACAACTCCAGAGAGGCTAGCTAACAGGGAAAGACCCTAGGAGGAATACATGGATGATCCAGTGAAGGAGAAGTGGATGAGATCTACATGAGCAGACTGAGTGGGAGTGGGGGTGGCGGAGGGAGAAGTGTGGGGGATGAGAACATAGGGAAATGGGAGTAATGGGAGTGTCGAGCTGGAACAGGGACAGAGTGGGAGGACAGGGAGGGAGATACCATGATAGATGAGGACATCATGGGAATAGGAAGAGGCAGGGTTCTGGGGAGGCTCTCAGGAATCCACAAGGATGACCCCACCTTGGACTGCTGGCAGTGGTCCAGAGGATGCCTGGTCAGGTCTACTCTGGTGACTGGTCTAGCGAATACCCTAACTGTCATCATAGAGCCTTTGTCCAGTGACTGATGGAGGCAGATGCAGAGATCCACGGCCAGACACCAGTCTGAGCTCCAGGAATCCAATCTGTGAGAGAGAGGAGGGATTCTGCAGGCAGGGGATGTTGAGAAGACGTACAGAGATGACTGGCCACACTAGAGGAAGCCCATGAACTGTAGACTAGTGGTTGTGGAGCCCTCATCGGACTGAACTAAGCCCTATGGACAAGGAAAACAGTTGTTTAGCTCGAACTGTTTGGGGGGCACCCAGACAGGGGTATAGGGACCCATCCCTGGTGCATGGGTAGGCTTTTGAGAATCTGGTGCCTGTGGTGTGACACCTTGCACAACCTTGGTGCAGTGGGAAGGAGCTCGGACCTGCCTAGGATCAGTGTGCCCGGCTCTGCTGACTCTCCTTGAAAGACCTTGAGTTGGGAGACATGGGGATGTGGGGTGGCTTGGAAGAGAGGGCTGAGAGGTGGGAGGAGGGAGGAGGGGCATCTGTGGGTGGTATGTAGAGTGAGTAGAACATTTCTCAAGAAAGAAAGAAAGAAAGAAAGAAAGAAAGAAAGAAAGAAAGAAAGAAAGAAAGAAAGAAAGAAAGAAAGAAAGAAAGAAAGAAAGAGAGAAAGAGAGAAAGAAAGAAAGAGGACCACAGATGAAAGACTCCCTGTGGTGTGGTCACAAAAGGCTGTACTTTGAAGTCACTATTTTTCGTAAGATTTTAGAGCTTGAGAAGGAGCACATGACTTTCCTCTTCCTCTGTGATATACACATCATGTTGTTACCTTAGTCTGAAATTCTTTAATATATTGGACCAATAATCTTATGTTCTAGCTTATATTTTAACAAATATGTTAAGTTCTTAATTTTCAAAATCACTTTTTTTTCTGTGATGTGAATTGGACTCAAATCCTCCTGCTAAAATTTCAGCTATGCTATTATCTTCTTAGTTTGAACAATAGAAATAAAGGAACTCTATGTAATTACCTAAAAATATTTTTTCTACCCCCTAAAAACAAACAAACAAACAAAAAACTGGAAAAGTTTTCTATGTGAAATATCAATTAGAAATATGTAATTGTATATGTATATGTGCATATGTATATGTGTGTGTATGTATATGTATATATGTAGGTAATGTTTGGATGAGTTAGAGAAAGAATACAATTGAGAATTAGATATATAATTTGTCAAGTGTCTGTGTGAATGAAAACCCCTACACTCATATCCCAGGTAATCTATATCTTTGTCTTTATGGCGAATGATGGTAGATGTTTTAATCTGTAAATTTCTCAGCAGAGGGTTATTGTGAGAATTTACCTAATTACATTCTATTGGATATTTGATAGAAATACAAGTTGAGTTTGGGAATGACTGTATCTGAAGCTCCAGCATTTGACCCACAATGCTATTCAGCCAACGAACTTTTCAGTCAAACAACCATTGTTAATTTAAGAAGGAGATGGTGAAGCATTCAAGAATGAAGATACAGGTCATGAAGTTCATTCAGGAACTTTCCACTGGGTCAGATCAGCATGTATCCAGATTACTTTTTCTTCGTTATACTCTAGAAACTCTTTCACTGGATACAATAGGAAGGCTTTCAGATGCAGCATCAGTATAAGTACTATTCAGGAAGGGCGGATACTTGGGCGTTTTCTCTCTTTTCAAAATGTCAGTCTTAGTGTCTACACTCATTTAAGTTTACAGAACAAAGGTTGACTACTGGATATAGGCAGACCAACTTTTGGCATGGATAGATAGTGAAAATGTGTGTTTGATTATATGGTGTTTCAGTGTGTGCATATATTTGTGAGGGCTGGAGACTGACTTCAGGTTTCTTCCTCATTTACTTCCCAAATTATCTTTTGTCTCATGGTCTCTTATGGAACACAGAGCAGACCAAATAGACTAGATGAGGAGGCCGGTAAGCCTCAAAGATCATCTTGTTTCTACCTCCCCAGGGCTGAAATTACAGGGTTATGTCATGACACTCAGCTTTTTTATAGGGGTGCCTGGGTTTGAACTCAGAGCCTCAAGATTGTGTGACAAGTCATTAACTTTTAAGCCACCAAAGGATAAAGAATGAGGAGGAGCTATAGTCAAAGAATTGTTTCATCTCACTCATGCAAGTATATAACTTAACTTCTTTTTACTTCAACTTTTCCTTTCCATTTTGGCAAAGATAAAATATATTTTAGTTAGGAAAAGTTTTAGATTGCATGTATTTCTTTAAACAAAAATAAAGATAACTTAAAATCATAGAGATAATTTTAAAGTACTTTTTAGAGTGCAAGAAGAAATGTGCGGCTATATAAATCACAATGTGGTACTTTTGGGTGTAGACATTCAGGATTTATTTAATTTACGTGTTTGTCTTTTTTTGAGACAGTCTCAGCACTCAGGTAATGGCATTGTAAGCCTACACCACTATGTCACGGCCAGATGTTTGAAAGATGACTCAACAGAAAGTCAGGAACATTACAAATAAATATTCTATGTTGTATAGAATTCCCTTTGGAATCTGTCAGTGTGTAACTTGATTGCAGTATTCTGGGGATGTCCACTTTCCAAAAAATCCATTAGTCTCTAATAACTGCACATTTCTGTGGGATATGTGTCTATATTTTCCTCCCTACTACATTTTCAAGTAACTCTCCAAGATAGAATGCAGAAATCAACTCCAATGATTATTGATTATATGTATAGGCACATAACGTATAAAACCAAAGCAAGGCCGTCTCCCAAACATTGATCCTCCCTGCACCCTGTGTAAATCATGAGATCGCTGGTGCAGAACAGACTTGAGACCATAACTGCACGTGACTAAAGCACTTTTGCAGGGTGGGATGAGACACATATTTCTAAGCAAAATCTATAAATTTGGTTTTTGAAAGTTATAGAAAGCACAGACATTTCCATGAGCCCCCAAACAGAAACAACTGACATTCTGGTTCCCTGGCTTATCTAGAGCTTGGGGATAATACAAGGGAGAAATTCAAGCCTTCTACTTTGTCCACATTGTGAGATATAATTACTCTCAAACAAGGCTTTCACTGAATCCAATATGAAGCATTTTAGTCCCTGGGAACACTATATATAAAGGATATAAGAAGCAGTGTCTATTGTTCATCTGCTAATGTCCCCAAATGTCACAAAGGTAATTACTTGGATGACATTTATGTGATGCAGCTGGACATTGTTACAGTTAATATAAAGCCTGCCTGTGGCAACCACTTTATTTCCACCTACATCTCACTGTGGGTGTATGATCACTGTTCCTAGAGAAACACCCGCCTGCCCCACATGACACCACTGCCTTGAGGTTGCTTTCCTGTGCTATTCACACTAATACCTTACTTAAAAGAAAAAAATGAAAGGGCAATGATATTATATGTATAATCTTAATATTGATATGTGGCACTTTTAGAGATGTTTCTAAGAATATTTCACAATATATAATTTCAAAAATATTTTCTACCTAAAATAGTAACAGATTTCCATTATCCTCAGGAATTACAAAATGTGCAAGCAAAACTTTTTATGCACATAAAATTCCATTTGATTTCAAAGATCAGGTAACTGAAAAAAAAAAACTACCTTTTGGCCCAATATAGATATATCACCAGACACTTTTCCAGGACATATTCAGTATGGAATTTTCCCACAAACTTACATGCAAACTGGAGTTTTGCTTTCCTACTCAGAATGGTGCCCACAGGATTGGTGGCCAGACACTGGTAGGTGCCAATATCTTGATCTGTGCGGGGGCTGCTGATGGCCAAACTGCCTCCATCCAACCTATAGTGATAAGTCATGCTGAAGTCAATATCTGTGCCATTTTGTTTCCACCTTCATGGATAAAAAAGAAACAAAATTACATATGTAATATAAAGAACAGAATGCTGTTTATCATAAAAATCACACTGTTTGAATTCTTATAGGCATAAAAATAAACAAAAACAAAACAAAATACATGATCACCTGTGGGGTGATCTCTGTAGTTTTATTAAAGGGAAGAGTGTTCTGTTTTTGTTTGTAGTACTGGAGTTTGAACGGGCACCCACCTCACACACTACCCATGTGCTGCACCACTAGGTAACATTTATATACTCATTTTATTTTTTTTTTAAATCCTCAGACACATTCTCACCATGTTGCCCCAGCTGACACCAAACAAACTCTGAAGCCCTTCCTGGCTTGGAACTTGCCATTCTCTTGTATTACTCAACCACAAGCTGAGCCTAGAGGGCTATGCTACCACTTCACAAACACAACTGTTCTGGGGCCAGGGCTACAAACTGATAGGTTGTTTGGAAGCTCTTTACCCTTCATAAGTTACAAAGACTCACTCACATGAAACCAGAAAGGCATCAGAACTCTTAAAATGAGAAATAAAAATTAGACATCAGTCAACAATTCTGACATCTATTTCTTTAGAGACTTTTCAAATAATGTATACTATACCTGAATCCCTACAATTGACACTACAAAACAGAATGTCAGAAATGATTTAGAGACAGAAACCCAAGAAGGTTACATTACATCCAGGACAAAGAATGGCAGCAAGGGTCTGACAATACCCATTCAAGGCTGATAACACAACAATAATGACCCAACAGTGTCAAAATGTGATTGTCTTTGTGAGTCTGCTGCTTGGAAAATTAATCACATTGAAAATATTTCAATGGCACTTAGGAAAACCAACCTAAAATTATATGCTAACAAAACAAATACAGCTTGAGAAGGTTTTTATTTTATTTTATTTTATTTTATTTTTCCAGAAGCCAAAAATCTCTCAGCTTAGCTATTAGTCAACAGTCCTTCGGTGCAAGAATTATCTACCTATAAAAGGGCGGTGGTTGCGCACGCCTTTAATCCTAGCACTCGGGAGGCTGAGGCAGGTGGATCTCTGTGAGTTGGAGGCCAGCCTGAACTACCAAGTGAGTTCTAGGAAAGGCACAAAGCTATATAGAGAAACCCTGTCTTGAAAAACCAAAAAAAAAAAAAAAAAAAAAAAAAAGGGCATTAGCACTGTTTGAAAGGAAGCAGAAAGAGCTTTAGAAGACTTGATGTGGCCATTTCAAGATCAGTAAATATGCACTCACCTCCTGTTATTAGATTCACTTCTCAAATTGGAAACCTCCCAACTTCATATTTTAAATTATAAACATTGCACATTAATGAGGTATATCTCAAAGTTATAAGTTATATGTAGTCATATAAAGCATTTATGGAAATAGGCATTTAAAATTAATGAATTATAACTCATACTGGTAGAGGTGGAAGAAATACAGAGAAAAAAAAACTGCTCTTCATTCATTGTCAGGGTCATGGTTGAGGGTCTAAAATTGTGTATTAGTACATATGCAGTCTTTCAGTATAGCTTTTTCATGACATTAGGGTTTTCAGAAACAACACCCCCAATTACAGACAGATCTGTATATTTAGTGCTAGAATTCATAAAGAGTGTCCTATTGTCGGGATATAAAGGACAGCAAGTAAGAGCTGATGTTCACAGTTAGTGAAAACTTACAGGGACTGACTGTGCATGTTTTCATTGATGATTGTTGTTCTCAAGGAAAAAGGAGGTTTTTTGCTTAGAGTCTTTGGGAAGTGACCTCTGAAATGAAAACTATATCTTTAGCTTAAAAATAGAAGGGTGAGGTGGGGAGATGTGAAAGACCTTCTGCTATTGTCTCCAGGCTTTAGGGCAGTGGTTCTCAACCTTCCTAATGCAGCTACCCTTTAATACAGTTCCTCATGTTGTGGTGACCCCCAATCATGAAATGATTTTTGTGCTACTTCATAACTCTAATTTTTCTACTATTATAAATCATAATGTAAAAATCTGTTTTCTGATAGTCATCCCCATTACCCATCGTGAAAGGGTCCTTCCAAAATGGGTTGTGCCCCACAGGTTGAGAACTACCGCTTTAGGGTAATTTGTCCTGAGCCTACCAGTAAATGGCCTCTCCCTACATAATGTATACAATTTTCAAACCATATTTGAGGGCATATTCCTGCCTTGCTGTGATCTTCTATTCATAGTGAAATTATTTAAAATATTTTGCTAGGGTGGGTAATTGTGAGAAAGGAATGGCATTCTCCAAAGTAATTTTGAATGCTATTGATTTTGGATTTTGGGGGGACAACATTGTGACAGATTCACTGGAGAAAATATGACTAATGTCTACTAAAATAGAAAAGAAATACATAATTGGATACTCCTTCATACTATTAAAGATATAAAATGATGGCTCAAATTGTAGTGGGTAGCCATTCCAGCTTTGGTCTGGAAGTTCCAACCCCCATTGAGGCTTTGGTAACTATCATGCCTACAAGGCGGGGCCAAGAGAGGGCCTGAAGACCTGAGATCTGTATGTGCTGCGCTCTCTTGTTTCCTGGACCCTGGACACTGGAGGTAGACAGAGCAGAGTTCTCCAGAGAATACCACCGGACTGTGCTGCATCTTTCCCAGACCCTGCAACCTACCTATCCCTTCATTTGTAAGTTACACCACTAAATAAATCTCCCTTTTAACTGTGTGGAGTGGCCTTAATAATTTCACCAATACAAATATCAAATCAATCAGAGGATTTGAACCAATCCTGTCAACTTTAAAATGATTTGCCCACCTCTTGTATATGTCAACTTCTTTTTAATAAAATGAAGATGAACAACAGCCATCAAGAGTTCATCTATACAGCTTGGGTTTCCCACCACATTTTCAATAGAAATTATTATATATTGCTTTTTGTCTGTGCTCCTAGGACACAAAAAGCAGAAAACTTGTTCCCGCTGGCCTGTCTCAAGTTGCCAATATTCCCCTTGCTCTCACTGTAACCCTGTCTTTCATAATTCACTTACAGGGCATGGTCTCATACCTCCGTGTTCTCTATCATTTTCAAAGAGAATGGTATACCACACTTAGTTTGCCAGCTCTCTTTAATTTTGGAATCAATCACTGAAATAACTGCTGTCATCATTACATGCTCCTAATTAAGCGCAGTAATTGTTTTTCAACACAAATTCAAAGTTGTTGGCTTAGCTGCAGCAAATGAATTTTTCACAGTAGCCCCATAATCATTCTAATCACTATGGTACAATGATTATTAAACTGTGCATATAGATCAGGAGTTCAGCTCTGGGTTTGGGCTTTGTCCTAATTAATATGCTTAAATAAATGGAGAAATAGTTTTACTTCATTAAAGTAACTGTCAGACATACTTTACTGATAGCATTATTACATATCCAAGCGAATTTTCCTATGATACAAACTAGAAAATGTGTGTTGAATGAATGTTTTATGCATATGAACTAACACATTAGTTCTAGGAGATGTGATGAATTTGAACTAGAATATGATCCTTTTACTAAGGAATATCTTTCACAATTAAGTAGTTGAGATGTGACTGGACAATATGACTGGAAGTTCTATTTGCTGTCCTTTGGTAATGTGCATATCCATGCATGTCTTTGTGTGTGATGTCTAACAAATCTGGTCTCTTTCTTAAGTGCTTCTTACAGGCACCTACATTTGAGCCCAGCCCCAGACCACTGGAGGAAAACACTAAAATCTACATTCTAAGTTTGTTTGCTGCTGCTGCTATTACAGAATACATTGAACCTGTTGCCTCCATGGAAAGAGTCCTCTTGTCTGCTTTTCCATTGCCGTCCTGTCCATCCTCCCATCCTCATGTCTATCCACTATAAAAATTTCACAGTGTATACCAGGCTTGATCACAGGAAGTCTTTAACACAAAGTGGAGAAATGTATGAGGAGACAATGACATCTCCTGAGATTTTACTGACTCTCTTATTTTCTAGGAGAGGCTAACAATGAGTGGGTTGATTCTCTCCTGGTTATAAGTAGTTTATAAATAGATTTGTCAGAAGTCATCACTGGTATTCCCACTTTTTCTGAGAGAAAGTATATGATATACAGAAATAATGTATGTGGTAATCTCTTTTTTCAAAAAGAATGTTTGGGATTAAGTTCTCTGATAGCTGATTTCTCCGTATATTCTAAACTTAGTAATTCTCTCTCACCACTGGCTTTGAGTAGCCCACTCTCTTTTCCCTTTTCAATGCTCCCTTACTCAGTTTTATCACCTCATGCGTTCCTTGGGCTTTGAAACTATACAAGCAATTCTTCCTTGCTTTTGACTTTAATTGTGCAACTGTTTATAACAGCATTTATTTCACTTAATATGATTTAGCTCAAATTTTTCTTAACTACTTCCAAAGATCTACTTTTAAGATTGCTATTTCCTCCCATGGGATTCAGTTTACTATACTGAATTTACAGAACAACAACAAAAATAATATAAACAGTTTTTTATCCTCCACAGAATAACCAATATAACAATTCATTTGGGGAAAAAAGAAAAAAAATAGAATAAATTTGGTGCTATGATCCTGATTAGAACAACAAAACAAAAATTTTAAAGCAACATATTCCCCTGAAGTTTTCTTCTTGTTAAAAAAAAAAATACTATACAGGAAAGGCCACTGTCACTCCAGGAGGAAGTAGTAGTTACTAAAAAGGAAATTGATCCTCCTAGAGTTATTTGTAGTACAGAATTGCCATTACAAAAAATAATTCTTACTTTTAAGTGGGAGGCTCTAATGTACTGTTTCTCATTTTGCTTAAAAATCCCTGTATAACCTTGGACTCTGCAATAATAAAGACATTTTCTCCAGTGTACACTCTACCAAATAATCTATGTTTAATATGGTGATTAGTAAATTGTAAAAAAAAATGTAAGCAGAAATGGCAACATGGATACTAAAATTTTACATTGCACTGCTAGAATATAATTTGCTATATTATCAAGGAAATTGGATCTGAGTCTGATATTTAGGCATTAAAATTTAATTCTTTTCCCATTCCAATGCCTCTTGCCTATGAGTTTCTTATTGTGTAAATAGAGGAATATGTTTAAGCACTGTATAAAGATTAGAAATAAGAAGCTAAAATGTTTTTTTTTTTTTAGTTTTCTAGTTTACAAATATCTGAGGAATATAAGTTATTTAGCACTGTTAGAATTCCTACCTATATTCTTTATTTATGTCTTCATTGTTGCACTAACAAAAAAACTGTCTTTATAACAAAGTAGCTTATACTTTTATACTTACTGAAAAAATATAAACATTTTAAATTCACATTACTTAGGTTATATTTAACAAATTTAAAAGCATATAGGCATTTGGATACCCTCCCTCCAAGAAATCTTACCTATATATTTGATCAACTGAATTAGCTTTTAAATGCCAAAACTATAATTTCAAATATGGTGATCTTAAAAGTATGTATTAATCATATTTTATATGGTTCATTTTAAATTAAGTTAATTTAAGGTTAAATGAAGTAATATCCTTTTCTAAAATTTTCTACTTTATGTGTAAGGGTGGTTGTCCTACATGTATGTCTGTAAACCCTGTACTTGCAGTGTGAGCAGAGGCCAGAAATAGTGTTAGATCTCTTGAAACTGGAGTTAGAGACTGTTGTGAGCACTGTGTGGATGCTGCATATCAAACCCTGGTCCTTTGCCAGAGCAGCAAATACTCTCCAGGGCTGAGCCATCTCACCAGCCTTAAAACAATTTTGCTTTTCTTTTAGCAGAAAAAAAAAACCCAATTTGAGTAAAACAATTAGTAAAGTGATTGGTCTTTCTCAATCAATTGACTTGAATTGGGTTAAGAATTTATTAAGAAAAAGATTTAGCTTTTAAACTCTTTAGTTATTGATATAAGATAAGAAATTTATTCTACAAAATATAAGCTAAATAAGAGATAATATACAGATGGCTTTGGTTTTGTCAGTTTAAATATGTGGCGCATTCCTCTAGTAATCATATATAGATGGAGGCTGTATTTTATTACAGTGTACAAAGCCAACCCAGTTTGCTAAAATTGACTTAATTGTTGCTTTTTCTGTATGTCAATTCAATTTCATGTCTAAAAATTAAAAGTTTGAGAAAATGCTTTTAAAATTCAAATCACCAACTGACCAACTGTCACTCTGATGTTTATTAGTTTTCTTCTTCTATTCACATTGCACATAGCTCTTACCAACAAAACATTTCATTTAAAAATACAACTTATATACATACATTTATAGATCTTTGAGTTCTACCCACACTGCAACTGTTTAAATAAGACAAAAAAAAAATCTATCCTTCCTCTCAAGCTACCCTTTATTTTATTTCTTTGTAGTGATTGGAAAACTGAAGGATGTCTGAGCAGAAAACTATTTTTTGAATGCTTTTGTTAAAAGTTTAATTTAAGCCACTATATTGTATGTTACAAAGATCCCAGGGAAGACTCCAAATACTTCTCATATGTTCTCTTTAGGTAGACAAATGTGAGAAAAGATAGAATAATTTGAAATAACATACTAATGAAGGCTTTGAAAATAATATTCTGTATGAGCAACAAACATGTTTTCCCTGTAATAAAGATCCTCTCTTGGCCTTAGAATGCACAAAATTGCTTTCAACAGAGTTTTTTCTACAATTAATATTTTTTGGCACAATGAGAGCTGTTGGAAAGTTTCAGAATTTGATCTCATGAAATAAGTTGAAGATTTTTCTTTGATTATTTGTTTACAGAAGGGCATTTTCATAGCTATTGTATAATGGGAAACTGAGGCAGCACCCTTAAACTGAAGTAGATGTATACTGAATGCAAAATAAGCTAGAACTTTTTCGAGTTGTGAAGCAAAATCGTTCTTTCTCTTGCCAATTTCTACCTTCCTGTGCTTCTTCCTTCTTTTATTTCTATGTTGTCTTTGCTTTCTTTCTCAGTTCTAAGTACATATGACTCTGCTTTCCGTTAATCTCAAGGAATAAGCAACAGATATATAGTAGTGTTTACTTGGAATTCAGCATGAAGGAATGCACTGGGGTTCGGAATGTGTATATATGCTTATATGATTTGTGTAGACAAAGCTGAATAGCAGTGGAAAAACACCTTGAGGTCTACTCTGAATATGTAACATGTTTCTGAGAATCCTTATTGTGTGTCACTTTTACAGCAACCACAAAGAGGACAACGGTGGTACCAAGAAGTACAGTTTTACCTGTAGTGGGGTGAAGGGTAACCATTTGCAGTACAAGTCAGAATGATTTCAGATCTGGATAAATCCAAAGGAAAAATGACATCTTGTGGCTCCTGGATAAAAACTGGACGGCTGAAACGACCCCCACCTGGAAATAGAAAAGAGAATATCCACTGAGATATTTGCCTCTGGTTGATAGCATACCTATATTAAATCTCATCTCTGTACAAATTAGAAAATGTTATGTTAAGGCCGGGCGGTGGTGGCGCACGCCTTTAATCCCAGCACTCAGGCGACAGAGCCAGGTGGATCTCTGTGAGTTCGAGGTCAGCCTAGTCTACGGAGCGAGATCCAGAAAAGGCACAAAGCTACACAAAGAAACCCTGTCTCAAAAAAACAAAAAAAAAGGAAGAAAGAAAAGAAAATGTTATGTTACAAGCTGGACCATAGAGAAAATTCTTCAAGAATGATAAGAATATTGATTTTTTTTTCTGTCCTGATGAGATAGCTCAGCAAGTAAATATATAAACTTCACAAGGTTGATGATCAAGTGTCAGTCCCAGAACCCATGTGAAAGTCAAATGCAATACAAGCTCGACCAGCTTGTGCTGCTGCAGCACGAGAAACAATAGACTGCCTTGTCAAGAAGGGAAGCAGGAACAAACTCCTGAAAGTTGTCCTCTGCCCTTTGTACTCCAACATGTATAATCAATAAAAATGAATGCAATAAAGTCTTTTTTAAATGATAGTTTTCTGAACTGTGCAGATTAATTTTGTGAACTGAGCCCTTTTCGTGGCAAATTTAGTAGTTTTTACTTCCTATAAACAAAGAATACTCTACACCATCACAATTAAAACAACAGAATTAAGTAATTAACATGACTTACTCATCTAATCCTTTACTCCATTTAAGCATTTCTTTTCAAGTAAAACCTTTTTAAATCAAAGCTGAGAATCTGAATTTATTCAATTGTTGTCTTTTCTTTCTCCATGTAATCAGTATCAGTCAGTCCAGTGCATCTCATTCTAGCTCACTGCTGCCCTTATTCTTCCCTGCATCAGTCCATTTATTACCCCTCAGGGGCTACAGCATCCGGTGGTACTGGGCTTCTAGAATCCTTGCTCTCACATTTAATGTGGCTGGGTGTTTTCCTTATTCAGGCCTAAATCAGTGCAATGGACAGAAATACTGTGTGGGAAAGTCAAGGAGGAAAGGCAGAAGAAGAACCAACGTACAGGGTAGAAGACTGCATTTGTTTTTATATGAAAATACACACTATGAAGCATAAACTTGGCATTAGGACTTATTAATAGGATGTTCAGTCCATACATGTAGTGCCAGAGAATCAAAATCCTACCATTTAAGGCAAATTTCTCAATGGGGAAAGACAGCAGAACCAGTGTGTAAAAGCACACAACCTAGAATCACAACAGCCTTATCAGGTATGAGCAACATCCATGATTTGGTTAGTTATGATTATCTTGAAATTTAATGTGATTCTTCTTATAAATTGTGTCATATCTTGCTGGTTACAAGCAAATGGAGAGTCAAGGACCTATGGTATTATTTACCGCCACCAACATCATCACTGTTGCCATTATTATTATTTTTATATGAAGAAATTGAAGTCTAGAAAGTTGGATCTCTTTTGCAAATCTCTATCTACTTTAAGAGAAGATATAAAAATAAAGAAACATTCGTATTCTTTCTTTATGATCCACTTACCTATTATTCTTCCATCAAACATCTAAAATATTTCCACCAAAGTAAAATAATTTTTCAATAGAGATTTAAGCTTTAATTTCAGTATATTCAGCTTTGGCATAGTAGTATAGACAATTATAAGCTTCAATTTGAACAGTTATCAATTATACAATGCTAGATAAATTGCCTAATAATGTCAGAGAGATACAATATAGATATTATATCCCAAGACTGTTGCAAAGGCTAATTTAGAAAGAAGGGACTGAAGGTCTTATACTCTTAGACCTTAGGCAAGACATGACAAAATGCAAACAACATCAAACATACAAAATAAAACAACAACAATAACAAAAATTCACAGATAATAATAATAACAACACTAAGAAACCTTGCTAAATAAGACAATATAGCTGTGGTCACAAAATTGAAAGTTCTCCAATGCTTAATCTTGCCCCCAATCATGAGATTTACCGATGAAATAATATCACGAGAAACTTTTTACAATGTTCAAATTTGGAGGTAACCAGATCTGATGCACATGGATTGTATGTTCCTGTAACAAACCTCTTTTTACACAACATTTTTGAAATGGGTGGCTAGCAGATTATGAAGCTGACTCCATATTTTTTTTTTTCAGATTCAGGCCTGAACACTCCTGCCACATCGGCAGGGCCCAGTAGGAAAGTGTAAACTCTCCCAGTGATGTATATTTATGTTTTTTTCCAAGGCTAATCTTAATGCAGGTCATCTTAGCTAAAAAATCTTAGCAATTTGTAAAACAAAACAAAACAAACAAACAAAAAAGACTAAGTTTCTTCCAACTCCATGATCCATGATTCTCCAAGACTACAAAATGTGAGTTTTCACAACATATCCCAACTCTAAACAGGTGTCACAAAGGAATAAATTAGGCAGGTCTCAGATAAGATAGCTAAGAAATTGAGAAATATGCTTCCTGTTAAGTGATGGGGAAGTATATTTTATAAAGATTGCAAGCATGAACAATATGAGAAGATGGACTGAGAAAAATCAATAGGGACTGTAATTGGACTGGGAAAAAGTAACTAATTAATGAATTAACTAATTAAAATTAAAAAGAAAAGATCTTATCAATACCTTGGCCTAACCATAAACTCAGTGATTCTGCCTCAGCTTCCCACATACTGGGATCACAGGTGTGCACAAATACATAGGAAAAATGATAACAATACATATAACATGCTGTCAGTACACAGAAATTCCCCAATCTAGAGCAACATGCTTCAGGAAAGCCATCAAATGTTTCAAAGTTTTACACATATATAAATAGAAATGTTTCAAAAAAAAAAAACAACATTGTAAAGATGGAAATGCATGGACAGTAGACCCAGGTGAATTTGCTAGATATAAAAGTAAGGTACAGATTATAAACCAAACAGCATCATTAGAGTAATAACACTATGATTGGAATAGGCATGCAAAAAAAAAAACCAGACATCACTGAAAGATAAATTACCTAAATAAGCTAAAAACCTGCAAATAATGTTTTAAAAGCACTGATAATAAAGAAATTAAATTGGTAGGAAACAGAAAGATCATCCAAGCCCACATAATGGTTTCATGTCACTACATTAGAAATAAGACAGAGATACCAGAAAAAAAAATGATGAAGAGAACCTTGTTTTCAGTGGAAAAAATACTCCAAACTCCCAGATCATTTGAGAGAAAGGACACTCTACACCAATGGATGTACAGGCTAGGGGACTGATTTTCAAACTGAAGCATTTGTAAGACCAGGTTTAAATCTTAGCTCATCTAAGAGCAAAAGAAAAGACAGTATTAACACTAGGTTAACAATGAGTATTCTCTGCAGAAAACCAAGTAGAAATGTCTACAGATGTCAAATAAACAGATGCTGTGATCTTGTCATTCACCAAAGTGTATTTTCAACATAATGGTGTCAAACAGCCTGTTCCCAATGTGACAAATTAATACAGAAGTATTTGGATCTATTTTTCTTAAGGAAAATTCTTAAAGATGAAATGTAAGGTATGTATACTCTGTGGTGCATGCCTGTGATCACGGTACACAGGAAGCTGAAGCAGAAACACTGAGTTCGTGGTTAGGAACCAGCTATTGATAAGATCTTTTCTTTTTACTTTTTAATTAGTTAATTCATTAATTAGTTACTTTTTCCCAGTCCAATTACAATTCCCCTTCCTCACTCCTTTCCTCTAAGTCCTCTCTCCCCAACCTCCCTATGCCTATTCCTATTCCTCCACCTACTCTTCCTCTTTTATCTTCAGAAAAAGGGAGGTCTTCCGTGTATATCAGACAGACATGGACTATCAAGTTGAAGTGAGACTAGGAACCTCCTCTCCTGTTAAGAATGGAAAAAAGGGGTCCCAGCAGGAGAAAAGGGTCCCACAAGCAAGTAACAGTCAGAAACATCCCCTGCTCCCACTGTTAGGAGTCCCACAAGGAACTAAGCTAGACAACAGTAACATATGTGCAGAGGGCCTAGGTCAGTTCCATACAAGGGTTCTAGTTGGCAGTTCAGTCTCTGTGAATCTCTATGTACCCAGTTAGTTAGTTTTGTAGGGTTATTTTGTGGTGTCCTTGACCCCAATGGCTCCCTCAATCCTTTCTCCCCACTTCCACAGGATTCCCTAAGTTCTGCCTATTCCTTGGTTATAACCTAAGTCTCTGGATTGTCTAGCTCCCCGGGTATGGGACTTCCAGAAAGTATCAGGGGTAGTTTCCCTATCATGGTATGGGTCTCAAGCTGTACCAGTCATTGGTCAGTTATTCCCTAGATGCCCTTCTATTAAAAAAATGGATAAAGAAAATGTGGTGCATTTACACAATAGAATATCACTCAGCTGTTAAAAAATAACAACATGATATTTGCCAGGAAATTGATGAAGCTAGAAAAGGTCATCCTGAGTGAGGTAACCCAGACCAAGAAAGACAAACAGGGTATGTACTCACTTATAAGTGAGTATTAATCATAAAGTAAAGGATAACCATGCTACAAACCACAGATCCAAAGAAACCAAGTAACAAAGAAGGCTCAGCAGGGGAGGGGGCATATGGCTCTCACTGTGAAGGGGAATTAGAATAGCTATCACAGGTGAATAGGGGGCAGGGTCTGGATGGGAATACATGCATGGGAACAGGAGGGATCAGGTTGGGAGAAGATGAAGGAAGAGAGTACTGGGAGAGAAAAATGGAATAAGGGGCATCCCTGGGATGAGCTAGAAACCTAATTGCTATGGGATGTTCTGTTTGTTAAATCTGTTGCTCTGAATGGTTAACAAATAAAACACTGATTGGACAGTAGCCAGGCAGGAAGTATAGGCCGGACAAGGAGAGAGAATTCTGGGAAGTGGAAGGCTGAGGCAGAGAGACATTGTGGTGATATTGTGTTCCCCAAAATATTGTGTACCCTAATAAACTTATCTGGGGTCAGAGAACAGAACAGCCACTAAATATAGAGGCCAGAAAATGGTGGCACACACACCTTTAATCTTAGCATTCCAAAGGCAGAGATCCTTCTGGATCTCTGTGAGTTCAAGGTCACACTGGAAACAGCCTGGCATGGTGACTCACACCTTTAATCCCAGGAAGGATGGCTGGAAGCAGAAAGGTATATAAGGCATGAGGACCAGGAACTAGGCTGGTTAAGCTTGTAGGCTTTGAGCAGCACAGTTCAGCTGAGAGGTATCCAGTCTGAGGAAACAGGATCACCTGAAGAATTGGCAAGGTAAGGAAACTGTGGCTTGTTCTGTTTCTCTGATCTTCAAGCATTCATCCCAATACCTGGCTCCAGGCTTTTTTTTTTTTTAATTAATAAGACCTGTTAAGTGTGGTGATATTCTAATTGTACTGAAATGTGATTTTGATTGTATGTTAATAAATAAAGTTACCTGGGGGTCAGAGCTATTAGAGCCATAGCAAGAGTGTGGCGGTGGTGGCACACACCTTTAATCCCATAGATCTCTGTGTGTTCAGGGATACAGTCAGCATTGGAGACATATGCCTTTAAGACCTGGGGGGCTGTACATACAGACAGTGACAAGGTAGTCATGTGTTTGGGTTTACAACCAATGAGAAGGCAGAAAAAATACTATAAAAAGATGGACAGACAGGATATAGCTCTCTTTCGGGAAGCTGGAACCATGGCAGGAGAAAGGGTGAGATTTTAGCTCTGAGCTCTGACCTCTTGGCTTTCTCTTTTACATTGGTTCTGTGTTTCTTATTTAATAAGACGGTTGATTACATCTACATCTGGCGCCCAACGTTACAAGAATCCATTAAAAACCGCTTGGCTTGGCGGCAGGTCCGCTTACCCACAAGGGTGGCAGGCCGGGCGATTGGCTCCCTAGTCCGAGCGGCGACTTCCTAGCCCGGGCCTAGGTCTGCTTGGCCTCAGGCTGGACTAACTGTGAGCTGCTTGCTTAAAGCCTGCTTGCTTAAAGCCAGTGCTACAAACAACTCAGACCTGCCCTGCCTAACAGGGCCCTGCCTGTAAAGCCAATGCATGTAGTTGGAGCTTAAGGAAGCCAGAGCCAAGCCTTGACTTGGCTCAAGAGGGAACACATGGCTGGATTTAAGATTTAGCCGGCTACACTTTCTTTTGCGTTCTCTCTCTCTCTTTCCTTTCTCTCTCTCTCTCTCCCTCTCTCTCTCTCTCTCTCTCTCTCTCTCTCTCTCTCTCTCTCTCTCTCTCTTTCTGGATTTACACCTCGGACACTAGGTGACTGTTTTGAAAATCCCCTCGGATTTCTACTGTTCTACGCAGATTTGGCATTCTCCTACTGGAATATTAATGCAGAGGGAAGATATTATATTGGAATGGATATTTTTACCAAATAAAACAAATAAAAAATTAAAAACTTATGTGGAAAAAATCTCTGACTTGATTTGCAAAGGAAAATTGAGACTTTGTCAATTAGCAGGAATAGACCCAGCAGAAATTGTCGTACCATTAACTAAGGAGGACATTGAAAAATTATGGACAGAAAGTGAACCTTGGCAAAGAGTTTGCAGTAATTTTTTGGGAGAAATTAACAGCAAATATCCCAAAAGTGATAGAATTGGTCTTATAAAGAGAGCTGATTGGATCTTGCCTCGAATTGTATGGCAAAAACCCATATCTGGAGTTCATACATTTTATACAGATGCCAACAAACAAGGAAAGGCAGGTTACAAATCAGAAAATTTAAGTAAAGTGGTTCAAAGTCCTTATAATTCAGTTCAAAAATCAGAATTGTATGCTATTCTGTTGGTATTAATGGATTTTTCAGAACCTCTCAACATAGTAACTGACTCTCAGTATGCTGAAAGAGTGGTATTACATATTGAGACTGCAGAATTTATCCCTGATGCTTCAGAATTAACTTCACTATTTATTCAATTACAAGATACAATCAGGAAAAGGAATCATCCTTTATATATAACTCACATTCGATCCCATACTGGTCTGCCAGGCCCTCTAGCACAAGGCAATGATGAGATTGATAAATTATTGATAGGAAATGTGCTGGAGGCCTCAGAATTTCATAAAAACATCATGTCAATAGTAAAGGTTTAAAAAAGGATTTTTCCATAACCTGGCAACAAGCCAAAGAAATAGTAAAGAAATGTCCTACTTGTTCCTTCTACAATCAAACGCCATTACCAGCAGGATGTAACCCAAAGGGTAATCAGATAAATGAAATCTGGCAGATGGACATGTTTCACTTTGCAGAATTTGGAAAATTGAAATATGTACACCACACCATCGATACTTATTCAGGATTTCAATGGGCAACTGCTTTGAGTTCTGAAAAAGCTGATTCTGTAATCACTCATTTGCTAGAAGTTATGGCCATCATGGGTATACCTGCACAAATCAAAACTGACAATGCTCCATCATATGTCTCTGTTAAAATAAAAAAGTTTTTTGCTTATTACAATATAAAGCATATTACAGGAATACCGCATAATCCTACAGGTCAAGCAGTTATAGAAAGATCAAACAGAACTCTAAAGGATATGCTAAATAAACAGAAAGGGGTAACAAAAACCCCCAGAAATAGACTGCATAATGCTCTTCTAACTTTGAATTTTCTGAATGCCAATGAGAAAGGAACAACAGCGGCAGAGAGACATTGGATAATAGAAAAAACTACAGAATTAAATCAGCCTATATACTTTAAGGATGTGCTGACCTCAGAATAGAAACCAGGTTATGTATTACATTGGGGACAAGGTTTTGCTTTTGTTTCTACAGGAGATGATAAGCTGTGGGTACCATCAAAATTGATAAAGGTTCTATTTGAACAAGAGAGACCTCTTAATTAGAGGAGGTGATAATTCATCCACCAGCATGAGCATCCAATTTAATCTAACTTGTACCAGTAACACATGCCTTTTCATTTAATCAGATAATAACTTGCCAAAAAGGAACATCCCCAAAATTAGTCGTGGGGAAAGGTTTCTGTTTTTGTCTTTTAGGAGAATGAAGGTTAAGGAATCTGAAGAACACTGGACAAATGAGACTACTAAAGAAAAGTGACAAATCATCTATCCCAAGAAACAGAGTGAAACAGCGTATGGGTATATATTATCTAAAAAATTTTTATGTCTTCCTAAATGTTTGTTTCTGCTTTTCTCCAAAGATTTAACACTATTGGTTTTCTAATAGTCCCAATTCAATTAAAATTTAAAGCTGACTTTGGAGTTGGAGAATGGCTCTCTCCTTCTTTAAACTGAAGCATGTTGTTAAAAGGAAAATGCAAACTCCCTGTATCATGCCAGAATAAAAGAGCAATCTTCTGCTATGGTACAGGACAAAAGCCAAATTAATTAAGGGACTATTCTATTACTAATCTCAACTCTTTAATTCTATTCTGATTCTTTAAACTTTTCTTAAAGTATGAATTTTATATCAAAATTTACAAGATTAACATATATAGATATATAGATATATATACATTTTAAACTTTGTTAAGATATGAATGGTCATATAGAGTACTAACTAATTCTAGAAAAAAGGCTTCAATTAGCTGCATATATATGTCTTTGTGTTCGAGTCTTTTATCAGTTTTCTGCAGGAAATCACGGCCAGGCCTAACATCAGCTGAAGTCTCCAGAAAGAAGATGGGGCCCCACAACAACAACAATCCCACGTGGACAATAATAATATCATTAAGCTGACAAACATCTTCCACAGATCAGCTTTGAACTACAAGGTGCTCAGAGCAATTTTGAGATGACTAGCTGAGATGATCCAGTCTCAAAGACTACTTGAATAAGAACTTGAGATAAACCCTGAACTTTGGCATTATACACAGACTGGATAATGAAGGATATAGTTACCTTTCCTAGAATTTGACAATTAACCTAAAATTTTTCTTTCAGGATAAAGAAAACTTTGCCCATACCCAGCAGGAAGCCATTTTAAGAATACGACGACCACATTCCCAAAGAGGTGGTGTGGGGCTGGTGGTTTTTGGTCTTTTTAATGGGTTTTGGGTCTGGGATAATTTTCAATGTTTAGGGGGGTTGGTTACAAGTTGTTGTCAAGGGTTAGGAAAAAGGCTAAGCAAAGGAGATTAGATTTAAGGTTCTTATTTAAACAAAAAAAAAAGGAAGGAAAAGAAAGGAAGAAAAGAAAAAGACAATTACTAGTTTTAAATACTTTACATTGAATTGGATTGTTTTATATTGTATACAAATTTGAAACTGATATTGTTAGAAAATGCTATATGTATATTTCTAATTGTATTCATACCATTCATTTTTCAATGCAAAAATCATACAATGCAATTTTCTGATCCTTGAATGTTATTATTACCAACTATTATGATATAAAGAAATGAAAGTTAGTAGTTAGACATTACAATAGAACTTGTAGTCATATTAGATATGTTTTAAAAATTGAGCAGAGATGTTTTAGACAGGTCACCTTCAAACCCTTAAGAGATCTATAGAATATGGCATTTAAAATGTTTTAATAACTTAGAAAATTTTTCTTTTTTGAGACATGTCGGCTCCTGGCAGTACCAATCTACTTCAGAGAAAATATGGGCATTGAAGAAACTGTATACGGAGTCCACTTTCATTGTGGCAAAAGTTAGCCACCGGACAACAAAGTATCCTCAAATCAACAGGACAAAATGGACAGACAGAACACGAAACAAAGGACTACTGATTCTTGTCAAAACAAGTGTGGTTATGGCTTTATCAAAAGTCATCTTCTGAGGCCAGGACAATATGGCCCCATCCCTGAAGAGGCCTTCACAATCCGGAAAAGGTACAGTGCCCTTTTCTTGGAAGGCAGCTTAACAGGCAGAGGGCCGATGGCTTCTGTTGTGCAATGGAACAGCATCTGAAAGCTCACGCCTCTCGATAGTAGACTGGCATTTAATAGAGGGATGTGGAGAAGAAGGGGATGCTGAGATGAAGCCATATATACACAGCCAAGAAGAATGGACAACTGAATTAAAAAACTGTCAACAATTTCCAGATTTTAAAATCCTGAATCATGACAGGACACTAGTGGAATTCAGGTGTTTCTGGTACATGGACTGCTCTCACCCAATGTGAGGTTGAACTGTTGACCTTGTGTACATCCTACTTCACAAATGAGTCTGTCAGATACACTAAGCCTATAGGCTGAATATGATGCCCCAACACTGTGGAGAAACCTCAGGTGACGACTGCCCAGGCAGCTGGCTGTTTCTGTCAACTCACAAATTTTTTGGAAGTTGCTTGCATGCACTTCCTGTTTTTATTTTTGTTAGCTAATATTATTCCTTTCTTGGGTCGCTGAGGGAGTTGAAGATTAGTTAGTTATGGTTGAAAATTAATTAGGATAGAAAGTGCATTAGATACCTCTTGGATTTACCAAAATAGGATAGATAATGGAATTATTTTCTCTGATTTGTCAAATACCTGTTTAGGTATTTATTACTTGTATATATTGTATATAGTTATTGTACTTTTTTATATAGTTTTTCTTAGTTAGTTATAGCCTTTTGCTTTTTTTTCTTTTTATTAAAATAGAAAAGGGGAAATGTGGTGGTATTCTAATTGTACTGAAATGTGATTTTGATTGTATGTTAATAAATAAAGTTACCCGGGGATCAGAGCTATTAGAGCCATAGCAAGAGTGTGGCGGTGGTGGCACACGCCTTTAATCCCATAGATCTCTGTGTGTTCAGGGATACAGCCAGCATTGGAGACATATGCCTTTAAGACCTGGGGGGCTGTACATACAGACAGTGACGAGGCAGTCACATGTTTGGGTTTACAACCAATGAGAAGGCAGAACAAAATACTATAAAAAAATGGACAGACAGGATATAGCTCTTTTGAGAAGCTGGGACACAGCAGGAGGAAGGGTGAGATTTTAGCTCTGAGCTCTGACCTCTTGGCTTTCTCTTTTACATTGGTTCTGTGTTTCTTATTTAATAAGACGGTTGATTACATCTACAGCTAAGATTTGTTCTATAAGACACTGCCAGCCACTGCCTTGAAAAGCGAGATGTAAGGTACCAGTAAGCCATGAGCTATGTGACAACTTATAGACTAATAGATATGGGTTAATTTAAGATATAAAAACAGCTAGCTAGAAGCCTGAGCCATTAGGCCAAACAGTTTAAATAATATAAGTGTCTGTGTGTTTATGTTATATGTGGGCTGTGGGACTGTGGGGGCTTGGTGGGATCCAGAGGGAAACCACCAGCTACTAATGGTTCCCATTGGTTGGCAAGAGTTTCCACCTAAAACCTGAGAAAGAAGATTCTAAATGGAGCTAAAAACAGCTTTCTAGTTGTCTCTCTCAAGTTAGCGGTAGCCTGCAGGTTTGAGCTACTATGGTGGGTTCCTGGCCTGTGAGCTTGACCAGCAGTATGGCAGGAAGGAGGCATCTCCAATCCACACATTATGCTGCTGCTGTGTGGTGGATTTAGCCTTTACTAGTATGGAAAAAAAAAAGATGTTTCTGGGCTACACGCTGCTTTGATATAAGCATAGAACCACTGTTTCTGAGAGTTGATGGCTCCCAGAGCTGGCGGTAAATGAACCACCTCCATATTGGGAAGCTGAGGTAGACAGAGCCAGCAGCCACAGTGCCATTTCAGTCTTAGAATGCTGCAGTTTAAAGCAATAGGTTCATAATAAGACAGATTCAGATGGAATAGTTTACAATTTATGTAAAATATATGTATGCTTTAAAGAGACAAAAAGGTGATATATACAGTTATATAAAGAAATACATAGTTTAAAAAAAGTTGTTAAAGAGACAGTACAATTAATATAAAAAATAAGCCATGTAGAGTTGGATATTACATAGAGAATCTGGATTGTGACGTCTTTGGGATTCTTTTTTTTTATTATTTTATATTTTACATTACTATTCAGTTCTACATAACAGCCACAGATTCCCTTGTCCTCCCCCTTCCTGCCCCCCTCCCCTTCCCCACAGCCCACCCTCCATTCCCACCTCCTCCAGAGCAAGGCCTCCCCTGAGAACTGAGATCGACCTGATAGACTCAGTCCAGGCAGGTCCAGTTCCCTCCTCCCAGATTGAGCCAAGCGTCCCTGTATAAGTCCCAGGTTTCAAACAGCTAACTCATGCAATGAGCCCAGGACCTGGTACCACTACCTAGATGCCTCCCAAACAGATCAGTCCAATCAACTGTCTCACCTATTCAGAGGGTCTGATCCAGTTGGGGGCCCCTCAGTCTTTGTTTCATAGTTCATGTGTTTCCATTCGTTTGGCTATTTTTCCCTGTGCTTTATCCAACCTTGGTTTCAACAATTCTCGCTCATATAAACCCTCCTCTTTCTCGCTAATTAGACTCCCGGCGCTCCACCTGGGGTCTAGTCATGGATCTCTGCATCCAGATTCCTCAGTCCTTGGATGGGGTTTCTGGCACAACTATTTGGGATTCTTAACTGCAGAAAACATTTGATTGTAAAAGCTGTTGAGTCAAGTCAATATGTATATTTTAAAGATACCTTGATTTCAAAATTTGGATCTAAGGATATGTTGCTTTGAAAAGGAGGTTCTGCTTTTGTTTTCACAGAAAGCTAGAGGCTATGGATTTGTTCCAGATTAAGATACATCAGGTTTGACCAGCTAAGACCCCCTGAAACGTCTCTGACGACACCATGGCCCAGATGATCCAACATTCAGAATGGTTTCAAGGCAACTGTCTCAGATGATTCACCCTCACAGATTATGCCTTAAACCTAAAATTTTCTTTGTGTCACCCATAAGATACAGCACCCCCTCTAGCAGGAAGTAGTAAGAGAATCTATGTCCAAATTCCCAAATATGCCAAGCTGGCTTTGGAGATGGAATTGGCTCACTCCTTTTCTAAACCGAAGCATATTGCTAAAAGAAAAGATTAAGAGATTCTTGTGTCCCAAATCAGAAGAGCCCTGTGGTGTGGGACAGAGAAAAAACAATATTTTTACTTAAAACAAGTTGATTATAAATGCAATCTCCTTCTAAAGAAGAAAGGGATATAGTTTAGATATGGTAGGATGAAAAGGGAGATTAATGAACCTACATTTGAAGAGTAACAACTTGTTTGAAATATTATACATTGCTATAGATTTTAGTTTATTGATACAAGCTTAAAGTTAATTTTGTTATACTGTATATATATTTCTATTCTCATTTGAGGTATTATGTTTATGTAACTCATTTTGATTATAATGGATAATTAAGAAATACAGACTAATAATTAGTCTTCTATGATAGTCAAACTTGTAGCATGTTAGTTAAGTTTTCTAGATATACATAGATATATTTCAGATAGACAGGTAATCTTCAAAGCACTTCAAAGACCTACAGAATATGGCATTTAAAATATTTTTAAAAATTTGGACTTTCTGGACAGTGAGATATGTCTGCTCCTGGCAGCACTGATTTACTTCAGAGAGGAGGATGGGCATTGAAGACACTCCATATGGAGTTTATCTTTGCCTTGGCAAAAATAGCCATTTGGGTAAGAAACTGTTCTTGCCTGGACTGCTTGATCAACTGGACATGCAAGACCCATAGAAAGGTGACCACTGAACTTTGCTTGGCAAAATGGTCCTTCAGGTTCCAGCTTCACAAAGGAAACTTCCAGACATTCTACAGGACACTGAGAAAAGTGATTGAGAGACTCTAGGCCTATGGGCTGAAGACAGATGCCCCAACTTTACAAAAGAACTTTGGATGACTGTCCAGGCTGCCAGCTGTCTCTGTCTCCTCTTGCAAGACTCTCGAAAGTTGCTTGCATCCTTTTCCCATTTCTCAGGTAATATTATATCCTTCTGAGTTCTTTGATGTGGTTGTGGACTAAATAGTTATAATTTTCTTTAGTTATGATAAAAGATAAGTTAGATATGAAACCTTAGACTCAAAAATATAAGATAGATAGAATATCTTCTTTATTTTGCCAAATACAATTAGACATGTTATTATAAATAGACTAGATATTGTAACTGTAATTCTTGCTTGATAATTGTTTTGTTATGTGTAATTTTACTATGTGAAAGTTAAAACCTTCCTTTTTGAAAAAAAAAGAAAAGGGGAAGTGCTGTGGGATGTTCCTTATGTTAAATGTGTTGCTCTGATTAGTTAAGAAATAAAACACTGAATGGCCAGTAGCCAGGCAGGAAGTATAGGCAGGACAAGGAGAGAAAATTCTGGGAAGTGGAAGGTTGAGGCAGAGAGCCACCACCAGCTGCCGCCATGAAAAGCTAGATGTAAGGTACTGATAAGCCAAGAGCCACATGACAACTTATAGACTAATAGATATGGGTTAATTTAAGATACAAGAACAGCTAGCTAGAAGCCTGAGCTATTAGTCCAAACAGTTTAAATAATATAAGAGTCTGTGTGTTTATTTTATAAGTGGGCTGTGGGACTGTGGGGGTGTGGCGGAACCTGGAGAGAAACCACCAGCTATACCTAATGCCATGGAAACTTCCAGGAACTATGAGGGTGACCCTAGCTAAGACTTCTAGCAATGGGGGATATGGAGCCTGAATTGGCCATCTGCTATAATCAGGCAAAACTTCCAGTGATGGGACTTGGACGTAAACTCAACCATATAACCTTGATCTTCAATTTGCCCTGCCTACAAGATGTGTTGGGGTAATGGTGGTGCAGAAATTATGGGAATAGCCAAGCAAAGACTTTTAAAAAAATAAATAGATATAAATAAATAAATAAATAAACAAACAAACAAACAAACAAACAAACAAAAGAGAAGATAAAAAAAAGGGAATTCATTCATTTAAAAATGAAGAAGTAGAGCTTCTCCTCCTTGGGCTTCATATGCCAGCCCATACATCTGGCTCTATTACCAGAGGCTAGACTGGTTCTTGTTACCCCAGAGAAAATATTACTCATCATCTGCTAGCATCCCTTAAATTCTGCCTGTTGTGGAATATTATTTTCACTATGTAAAGATATATTGCATTTGTTTATGCTGCATTTAATGATGTAAAGATATGTTACATTTTTTTGTGCTCCATTTGTTTAATTATGTACAGATGTGTTGCATTTTTTTCACCTTGCCTGCCTAAGGCACCTGATTGGTCTAATATGAAGCTGAATGGCAAATAGATAGGCAGGGGAGGAATAGAAGAGGCTAGGGGGTAGAGAGAATAAGTAGGAGAAGAAATCTAGGCTCCAGAGAGAAGAAGGAGGAGAACAATGGAGAAAAAAAAAAAAGGGGCGTGCCTGCATCCAGAAGCCAGGCAGCCTCCAGCAAGCCTGAAGACAGCAGAAAAGTAAGGTATACAAGAAGAAATAAAGGTAAAAGACCTGAGATGAAATGTAGATGAAGAGAAACAAATTAAAATAAGAGCTAAGATAAGGCTAAACATTTGAAAATAATAATATGTCTTCTTGTCATGATTTGGGAACCAGTTGGTGGCCCAAAAGAAAACCTGTTACATTTGGCAATACAAGGTTGGATCCAGATTTCTACAGAGGGCCTGAAACAGCTGGGAAAAAATGCTGGCACATTAAGTAGAAATAGAATGCTGGGTAGGTACTTCTGCAGCACAGGCACCAGCATCACAGAGCTTGGCAATTGAATACAGTTCCTGGTAAAATACACTTCTAGACCAGACCTCCAGGGTGTAGATCTCCTCTTTCACTAATGGAGAAGGGGGTGGGGCCAGACACCAAAGCAATGTTAGAGGGCCTAGGCCTACCTGCTGAGACTTAGAAGTTTAAAGTTTGCCTCAAGTGGTCAGAAAAGGATAGATATATGGAGTAAAGATTGATTAAGATAAATTAACTTCTACACAGGTTACAGAATGTTTAAAAATGTGCATAGGCTCAAGAAAGAAAAGAAAATGGGTGTAGACAATCATTGGAAAAAATAGCTTAAAAATAATAAAGTCTTTAAAGAAACAGTAAAGTAATATAAAGGGGGAAAGCCATGTAAAGATGAAAAATACATAGGGAGTCTTGATAGTGTATGATGTTGTATTGTCTTTGAATTTTTGGAATGCTGATGAGCAAATGTCAGCTGCTGAGAGACATTTGATTGAAAAAATGGACTGGTGAATTAAACTAAACTAGATATTTTAGGAATGTCTTACTTTTAAATTGGAAGTAATATATATTGCATTGAGGAAAAAGTTACACTTTTGTTTCCACAGGAAATGAAAGGCTGTGTATTCATACAAGGTTGGAGTTCAGGTTCGATGGGGGAGACCTCCTGAAAATCTTGGCTACAGACATAATGAAATAAACCATGAAAAACTACAAGACATGACTTATATTTTACCTGCTCAAACATAAAACAAGAAATCATCTTTGGCTGGCTTATGTACAACACACAGTCCATGCTTGTGTTAATGCAGATATACATGTTACCTTTGAATGTTTGTGTGTTTCTGATGAAAATAGGTGGCCCACTTGACCCAGGCTCTCAGAGTGCCTGTGTTATAGTTTCCTCAGAGTTCTGCATCCAGAACAGCTTCAAGGCCGCTGGCTGAGATGGTCCAGCCTCACAGACTATTCTAGCCAGTACTTCAGAAAAACCTTATGCTTTCCCATTGTACAGAGACTGGAGAACAAATGTTACAACTAGTTTTCCCAGGACTTGACCATTATCTCAATTTTCTCAGGTTTCCCTACAGATGCCATTGACCAAGGCAACAAAAAACAGTCTAGAGAGCACAATGCCCACACTCTTAATAGGTGGGGTGGGTGGTTTTGGTCATTTTGTCGGTTATGGATGCTTGTCATCATTTGAGGGGGATTTAGGAATATAGGATAAGAAGACAGCTATTAACCTCAAATATTTTACATTGGTATGGATTTTGATTATTGGTACAAATTTAAAATTATTTTTATTATACTGTATCTATGTTTCTATTCTTTTTTGGGGTAATGTACTTATGTAACTGATTTTAAAATGTAATCTATAATTAAGAAATACAGGTTAGTATTTAGTCATTTATAACAATCAATGTTGTAGTCATATTAAGTATATTTTCAAGGTTAAACAGTTACATTTTTAGATATAAAGGTGATCTTCAACACTTCAAAGACCTACATAATATGACATTTAGGATGTTTAATAATCTAAGACTTTTTGTGACAGTGAGTCACATCTGCTCCTGACAGCACCAATTTACTTCAGAGAATATGATGGACATTGAAAAAACTCCATGTGGAGTTTGATTTCATTGTGGCAAAGCTAGACATTTGGGAAAGAAACTGTACTTGCCTTGACTGATGACATTATATTGATCAAACTGGACAAGTAGAACATGCAGAAAAGAGATTGTCAAACTTTTCCAAAACAAGGCAGAACAGTCCTTCAAAATTCCAGGTTTAATGAAATTAAAACAGCCATTCTAGGCCTATAGACTAAAGATGGATGTCCAAAATATTGTGGAGGAACCTTGGATGACTATCTAGGCAGTCAGATGTCTGTTATTTCTATATTTATGGAAGTTGCTTGCACTGCACTTCATGTTTACCCAGTTAATATTAATATACTTCTAGGGTCTTTGATGAAGTTGAACACTAGATAGTCATAGTTATAGTTTTTTTTTGTTATGATAAAAGGTAATTCAGGTATAGAGCTTTGTACTCACCAAGATAAAATAAATAATGGAGTATGTATGTTCTTTGATTTTGCCAAATACAATGGGACTGGATATTGTAAATGTAATTCTTACTTGATAATTATTATTTTTATACATAGTCTTACTATGTTAAAGTTAAAACTTTCCTTTTTATTAGACAGAAAGGGGGAAATGTTGTAGAATATTATTTTAACTATGTAAAGATGTGTTACATTTATTTATGCTATGAACTATTACTTTGTGTAAAAGTTGGTTACATTTGTTTCTGCTGTCTTTGTTAATGATATAAAGATGTGTTGCATTTTTTTTCACCTTGCCTGCCTAAGGCACTTGATTGGTTTAATAAAAAAAGATAATGGTCTAATTAAAAAGACTTTGAACTGCCAATAGCTAGACAGGAGTGGATTAGGCAGCTCTGGCAGGTAGAGAGAATGAGTAGGAGGAGAGATCTAGACTCAAGACAGAAGGGGGTGAACAACAGAGAAGGAGAGGGACTTGCCCAGGATCAGAAGTCAAGAGCAGCCAATCTGACATGGAGACAGCAGGTAAGATATATATATATATATATATATATATATATATATATATATATATATATATATATATATATATAGAGAGAGAGAGAGAGAGAGAGAGAGAGTTAAAAGCCCTGAGGCAAAACCTAGAAAAAGAGAAACAGATTAAAATAAGAGCTAAGATAAGGCTGAGCATTCATAACTAATAATAATTATCCTTGTGATGATTTAAGAGCTGGTTGGTGGCCCCCCAAAAAGCCTGGTACACCTGCCCAACAACCCAAGACTCTACCCTTCTGCTGGGCTCCATATTCTGGCAAACACCTTTGGCAGAAGACTTCTGGTTTACTTCAGGCCAGACTGGATCTAGGGACCCAAGATCCCCTTCTCCTGGGTTTCATATCCAGGCCCACACCTCCAGCTCTTTCACTTGAGGCCAGGCCTAATCTAGGGACCCAAGGTAAGACAAAACTCACAATCAGCTAACACTCCTTAAAGCCAGCCCAACAATCTAAGACTGCAACTCCTCCCCTGGGCTGCATATTCGAGCAAACACCTTTGACAGAAGACTTCTTCTTTACTGGCATTTCTTCTTTACCAGATGCCAGTCTGGATCCTGGGACTTAAGGTAAGACTTCTCCCATATATACCCTGCACTCCCTGCTAACACTCCCTTACAGCCCACTCAACAGTCCCCAACAGCACCTACTCTTCTGGGCTCCATCTCCTTGCCCACACCTCAGGCTTCTTCATAGGAGGCCAAACTTGGCCCAGGGAGCCCAGGTAAGAGCCCCCCAACACTCCTTAAAGCTAACTCAACAGTTCCAAACTGTATCACTTTCCTTGGGCCCCATATTCCAGTCCACAACTCTGACAGCTCAACTGGAGGCCAGACAGATCGTGGGGATTCAAGATAAAACAGGGTCCACAGCCAGCTAACACCCCCTAAAGCAGGCACAACAGCTCCCCCAACCCCAACTGTACCCTCTCCCCTCAGCTCTATATCCCAGCCCACAAACTGGGCAGAAAACTTCTGCTGTATGAGAGGGCACCCCAGAGTGGACTGTATCCAGAACCACAGAGGCCACAGTGGTCATTGGAACTACAGAGGCAACATTAGCACACAAAACCCCAGAGGTCTTGCAGGCAGCAAAAACTCCACTGTAGACACACTACTGGAATTGAAAACTCACTAGTCACAGGAGCCCCTGGCCACTTAGGCCAGAAGACCAGATAGGAAACAGAAACTGAGGAACAAAAGACACATTCAACAAAGACAAACTCAGGAACCAAAGCCTAGACCTATAGTCATCTCAAACCCAGATGCCTAAATCCAATGTAAACACAATCAAGAACAGAAAGGGCAATATAGCACCACCAGAGCCCAGCTGTCCTACAACAGCAAGACTTGAACAATTCAATGCAGCTGAAGCACAAGAAAACAACCCTAGAACCAACTTTATGAAGATGATAGAGGTTCTTAAAGAGGAAATGAAAAAAAAAACCCTTAAAGAAATTGAGGTACAGATTCAAACAGAGAATTCTCAACATAGCATTCTCAAATGTCCAGGAAACATCTAAAAGAATGTTCAACATCCTTAGCCAGCAGGGAAACGCAAATCAATATGACTCTGAGATTCCATCTTTCACATGTCAGAATGGCTATCATCAAAAGTACAAGTGACAGCTCATGATAGAGAGGATGTGGAGCAAGGGAAATATTCTGGTTGCTGGTAGGAGTGCAAACTTGTACAGTCACTTTGGAAATCAATATGGAGGTTTCTCAGAATGGATCTACTTCAAGACCCAGCGATATCACTCCTAGGCATATACCCAAAGGATGCTCTACCATACCACAAGGATACTTGCTTAACTGTGTTCATAGTAACTTTATTCATAATAGCCAGAATATGTAACAACCTTGATGCCCATCATCTGAAGAATGTGTAATGAAAATGTGGTACATTTACACAATGGAGTATTACTCATTTGTTAAAAACAATGACATCATGAAATTTTCTGTCAAATGGATGGAACCAGAAAAGAGCATCCTGAGTGAGATGCCCCAGACCAAGAATGACAAACTTGGTATGTACTCAGTTATAGATGGCTATTAGCCCTACATTAAAGGACAACCATGCTACAATCCACAGACACAAAGAAGCTAAGTAAAAAATGAGAGCTCAAGGGGGGGGGGGACAAATGAGTCTCACTATGAAGGGGAAATAGAATAGACATCATCAGTGGACTAGGGAAAGGTCTGGATAGGGGTGGGTGGGCATGAGAAGAGGAGGGATTAGATGGTGGGGAGAATGGAAGGAGAGAGTACTGGGAAAGAAAAATTAAATCAGGAGTATCTCCAGGATGAGCTAGAAACCTTGTGCAATGGAAACTCCCAGGAATCTCCAAGCTAAGACTCCTAGCAATAGGAGAGATGGAGCCTAAATCAGTCATCTTCTGTAACCAAGCAAGACTTCCAGTGGAAGGATTAGGACTCCAAACCAGCCACATAACCTCTGACCTGAAATTTGTACTTTGTACAAGATATTCTGGAACAACAGTGAGGAAGAAATTATGGGAGTGGCCAAAAAATGACTGGTCCAGCTTGACACCCATACTATGAGAGGGAGCCCACCTCTGACATAGCCTGGAGGGCCAGGAGCCAGAGGCTGAACAGCCCAGAGACTTGGGGTAGAATTAAACATGACTGTCAAAAAGCTGGGGGGGGGTCAATGAAATGAAAATAATGTTATTTTCCTATGCTGATATGTTGTTGTCTAGCTCAATTGTCATCAGAGAGGCTTCACCCAGCATCTGATGGAAAAAGATGCAGAGACCCATAGCCAAACATTAGGCAGACCTCAGTAAATCCTGTAAATTAGGGTTGGAAAGAATTATGGTAGCCAGAGGGGCCAAAGACACCACAGGAAAACACACAGAGTCAACTAATCTGGCCTCATGGGGGCTCATGGAGACTGAAATGCCAACCAGAGAACTTGCATGGGACTGACCTGGGCCCTCTGCATGTTAGTTGCAGTTGTGTGGCTTTGTGTTCTTGTGGGAATCCTGGCAGAGGGAGTGGGGGCTGTCTCTGACTTTGTTGCAAGCTCTTGGGACCCTTTCCTCCAGCTTGGGTTGCCTTGTCCAGTCTTAATAGGAGAGAAGATTCCTAGTCTTACTGCAACTTGATAAGCTATGGCTGCCTGATGATATACATGGGAGACCTGTGTCTTTCTGAAGGGAAGGGAGAGGAGTGAATAGGGGAGGGAGGGGGGTTGGAGGGAAGGACAGGAAGGAGAGGAGCAAAGGAGGGGAAACTGTGATCTGGCTGGGAAAAAATAATTGATAATTAATAAAAAAGAAAAAGTATATATATATATACACACATATGTATATATATTTCAATGATACAGAAGGGATAATAGTGTCTGTTTTATATTCAGAAAACATAAAAACAAAGCACATTAGTTATATAGAATATATTATAGATGAGAAATGTTTGGATAATACAGATAGTAAAATTTACAGAGATAAGTAAAAAGTGATGGAAAATGGTAAATAAATACATATCCATAAACTCTGACCTCTTATAATTAGTCCTTACCCCTTTTTTCCTTCTCAGCCTTCCAAATGCTGGTATCCAGAGCATGTATCTCTGTGTTATATTTGTTAAACTTAAAGCATTTTTTTTCAAATAGATATCACAAGTTAAAATTGTTCTTCATTGTAAGTTTGTTTCAGTCTTACTTTGGTTAAAATAAAATTGATTAATGTTAAAAGCAGCCTGTTTGATATGATCTATTTTACATTTGGGTAGGATTTTACACAAAAGGAAGACATGAACTTGGGTGAGTATGGAATAGCTGTATGGAAGGAGTTGTGGTAGGGAGTGAATTTGATCAAAATACAATGTATGAAATTCTTAAACAATTAAAAACTATAAAAAATAATAATTTCTTATTTTCTTTTAAAAATGAATACAAGGTATTTTTAGAACACATGTGGAGATGGTGATGAATTTTCATGTACTAAGGATACACATCAGCTTTTCTTGTCTTTTTCGTAGAGAATTTTTCAACAGTTTTTCCTGCTGTCTCTTCCCACACACACACAAAAAAATACTGTCCTATAAAGTCAAGTTAGAAATATTTCTGTGTGAAAAAGGTAATTTATTTACCTTTTTTACTTTAATTTTGAGAAAAAAATCTGTTCAAAATGAGAAGAATATTTACCTCATTTTTATCCCCTGAGAAGAGGTTTATGTAGCTAAGGCTAGTGCTGCAATCAATACGTAGTTGAAGCTGGAGAATGACCCTGAACTTCTAACCCTCCTGCCTCCACTCTCCAGTGTTCAGATTATAGTCATGGATTATGTGTTGCTTGCTAGGGATAGAATCCATTGTTTATGCATCCTAGCCAAGCAATCTACTAACTGAGCTGCATACCCTGCCCTGTAAGTGATTATATTCATGGGAGTAACTGGCAGTGTGCAAAGGACTATTACGTACACCCAATGCCACATTAAATCCCATGACATATTTGTGATATGAGAGCAGCCATTTCAGCTTCCTAGCTGAAGAACTTAAGACAAAAAGTACCACAATTCTGTAAAGCACATATGCAAGCACTGCAAAGAGAAAAAGAAATGTTGTCGTGCATGCCATCACAGGCCAACTAATAACCATCATCTATCAAGGGGCTGAGGCTGAATCTGCTGCCCTCACACCCCACAGTACCCGCATGAGGAGTGAAATATAAAACCTGTTATTGTTTGTGCAGGTAGACATAAGACCTGAGTCTCAGCTGTCCCTTGCTGGTGGACTTTAAGATTAGAATGTCACAGATGAGAACACTGTCTATTCAGAGGTGACCCCAAGCATGGCAGCACTGTCTCCTCCTTCTGCACCTTGGATTGAGGTCCATTCAGAGGTCAGAGACTGCCAGTGAGATGATTCTTTTACTTGCATTGATCTCTTTCCTATTTCCCTTTGTCTTTTCACTGTATGGCAGGACTCAAATCAGTTTTCACTATATTGTGACTTCTCATCGTTCAAAACCTGCCATTCTGTGGTATTCTCCTAAGCAGTGCATAGGGACTCAGTCTCTGGTTCCCATCAATTTTTAACAGTATGAAGTCACACCAAATGATAAATAAAAGTTTGGGTTTCAAGTACTATTTTTAAACTGCTTGTCAGAATCTTCTTAGATTATAGCAGAACAATTAAGTAAAGCAAGGTTTTGTTGCTCTGTCTATCCCTTCAAGGATAATTCTGGTTTTCTATACAAAAAGAGCTCCAAATCTGTTAGGACCTAATATCAAATTCAAAAAATCAAAATAGTTTTCAAGTAGTCTTACTTTAAGAATATCTCAGGATAAGAAGGGCAGATATTTTGAGCTACTGTAACAATAAGTGATCAAATAATTGTGTGGAGACACAGCATCTTATAAAATCACCTGTGATTACAATGGTACTCTAAGAAGTGATTTATTCAGTATGAAGGCAAAACTTTTACAGTACATGAGTTCCAAAAAGAAACACTTCAGTAGAAAATTAAAATAAAATCTGCAATGTTGTTGAAAATGGACTAGGATTCTGCTTTAATGTTCTTCCTTTATTGTTTGCTATTAGCTTTCCTGAAATTAAAATTTTCTTTTGTAAGCTCTAGCTACAATATGCTTCAATATCCATATATCTTTGGGCATACTGTTCTAAAATCCAACATGGGCGTGGCATGGCATATCATGTGTGTTTAATTCACGGTGGCTGGAAGAATAAGAGGTGCAGTGTTCTGATATCTATTCAAAGAGTATGTCCCACAGGCCTAACTTCTTTTCACCCAAACCATTTAAAATTCCTTAACTTCCCAATAGCACAGACTGGAGACTAAGCATTTCACACAGTGGCCTTTGGGGAGACCCTTCAGATTCAAACTTTCTTATAATTCAAAAAACACACCATGAAAATGAAGGGCACGTGTATATGTGACACTTTAGTATCTTTAGTGGCATTTTTTTCCCCAGCCTTTGAACTAGAAGTATCCAACGGAGTAAAAATCTGAATAGAGTAATGGGAAGTGATGGAATTATGAAGTCTGGTTGGGCACATGAGTCACTGATTATGTGCCCTTGCGGGTATAGCTTATCATGTACCTTCCAGTTACTCTACACTAGGATTCCTGCCTGCTGTTTTGTGAGCTGTTCTAGCACACCTTCCCTGCATGAGAAAATGACACTTTGAAAACCATGAACAAAATAAGTCTTCCCTCACTTCCATTCTCTTTGTCAGGTAATTTACCACAGTCATGCTTAAGGCACAGACAGAGGCCCTGACACTTGTAGGATTGAAGAACTTCTTCCCCTTTGTTTAGCTTTAATTTTTTATCATACTTAGTCTCTTAGTTGCCTAAACTACAGTTCTTTCATCTAAATAACCCAGCCTCGGATTCGTTCAACTGCATCTTTCTCAGAATTTATGTTATATGAATAACCCTACTTTCCTATCTTGTTTCCCTCCCTCTGATTCTGTCCCCCACCCCAGTATCTGTCATTTCTCCCTGTATCACGTTCTCTTCCTCTTTCTCCCTCTCTTCGCATTTGCCATTTTTGATATTTACTCAATACCCTCTGTTTTTTAAGACAAATTATAGAATTTTAAGATAGAAAGAGTTTACAAAGGAAGGAAAAGTAATGTCAGGAGATCAGGTCTCTTAAACTTGAACTTGTGAACTAGAGTCAGACTTGGTGTGTAGCTTGTACAAGATTTTGCATAGGGGAGCCTCATCAGGCTTCTTATTTAGACAAACAAACAATGTTTTCAGATAGATGAGAAAGCTCTAGCATAATATTACTAGTAAAGAGATATGTCTCACATTAAGGGAGTGAATTGAAAGCAAAACTACAAGGTTATTCCTCAACTAGTTAAACTTGGGGAGGTATTTAATAGTAATAAAATCTTAGGGACAGAATGGAGATTTAGTATCTTTCAAAATATAAACAAAAGACTTACAGCTAGGGAAATAAATACTAATCTAGTAATGAAGACTTTTATTTTTTCAGCCTTTGGTTTTAGATATTCCACATACATTTTGACACACTGATATAGTTTAGTAGTGAAGTCATGGGTGAACAACTAATTTTGGGCCTATTTTTTTCTATTCAAATGAAACAAAATTTATTCTATTATAATTTGATGACAATATGTTCTACAAGTATTTTGGAAAATAGTTCACAAATTTCACTTAAAATATCTTGTCCCTCAAACATAAGATTGAAGACATATTTTGAATTATGACTTACTCTACAAGGTCCAAACTTAAATAGACAAAATCAGTGTCCCTTCATTCAAGTTAACACAGAAAATCTATAAAGGAGCAAGTTTGTAGCTACATGGCTGGTATGTTTGACATTTCTTTTATGCGATTCATGTTCGAGAGGACAATTACTAGTTGAAACTTTTCCTTTGATATTACAGACACATTGCGATGATTCTTATGTATGTTCCGCCCACAGATTGAAATCTAGTTATTTGCATGTCGTAAAAATTGAGGTCAGCATTCCAGTTCATTAGACATGTATGGTGACTAATGATTTCAAAGTTGATGATTAGCCCTGCCTGAAAAGCACTAGAGCCCTAGAAATAATTCAAAGAATATAATATAAACCATAATAAGGTTCACCCAGTACATATATTCCAGAAATATACATGAAATGTACATTTCTGATTTAGGCCAGAAGGAAATAAAAAAATACATTATTGTTTTTTTTGTTATGGCTGTCTCACAGAAAGAAAATTCAACAGAAGATAAAACCCAGGAGAAGGAAATTCAACTGACAGCTATTACTTATGATTATGCTGAATTTTTTTTTGTGTACTGACAATGTGAAATATTAATAAATTAATAACTTTACTCATGCTAAAGATCAAATATGAGCAATTTCATCATAAAATAAAAGGCAAGGCTAAAAAATTGAACTTACACATGAACTATGACCTTTGATTCTTACAAGAACTCTATAGGGCAAATTCTAATAATACTCCTTTAAATATGAGGACATTGATGTGTCAACAGCCCAAGTAACTTGCTAGAGATCTGTGGAACCCAGTTTTGAGTCTAAGAATCTAATCACCAAGCCCATACGCTAAATCATTATGAGATACACCACAGAAAGGGATACCAACAGGAGAATAGTTAAATAGCTATTATGTAAGAGGATAAATATTATAGCAAAAGCATAAATATAATTTTAAGGGATTCCAGAGGAGGAAGCAATTAATTTGACCCAGAGGTTAGGATGGAAAACGAAGCAGTATTTCAGCCATGCATGTGTACAAGTATGAAAGTATGAACACTTCTAAAAGGGAAGTTATAGGGAGTAATTGCTGTGCAGAAGCAAGGCTTGTGTAAGGATTGGGACTTGCATGTCAAATAAGAGGCTAAGAGAACCATGATATGAGGATGTTACAATCTATTTAGAATACTTTTGAAGAGCTGACTTTAAATGACATGACAGAAAATTGTATCTGTTCTGAAAACAGAAAGCATGGGAGAGTTTTCTTTTTTAGGAGGGATTATGACATGTTTAGATCTATGATTCACTGCAGAAAAGATAAAGGAAGAGAAAATCACACATCAGAGAGATTATTTATCCAACATTTGAAAATACTGAGATAATTGGACATTGCCAGTAGGAAAGAAGCAAACAAAATGGATGAGAGGGCTATTTTGAGGCATTTAGAATTCCAGAAAAATAGAAAAGCTGATTGGCTGTAAGGGATGAGGAAAGACAATATTAAGATGATTTGGAGTCAGCCATTATGGATGAATGAATGCACGCATATATGCATGCTGTAGTCTTTCACTAAAGAGAAGAGAAAGATGAGGGGCACTTAGGCTGAGAGAAAATGAGAAAGTAGTAGTTCATTCATTTTTCTTATATTTATTGAAGAAACATTTATTAGTGGGCTTGGTATGTGCCAAAAATATAGCAACCACCAGGCCTGCTAAAGCTGCTGCTGCTATTGATTTTGTATTCTAATTGGAGGTGGTGTAAGATAAATCAACAAATAAATGCATGCTGTATGTGACTGTGGTAAGTACTTGAAGGAAAAGAGAGGTTTTAGTGAGACAGGAAATCTGGGTTGGGAGGAGTGTGATTTTTATATTTTTAATGATGAAAGATGCTATAACTGATCTGCTGATATCATCTCAAGGGAATACATCATACGATGCATGCAGAAGAACTGTAGATTATAAAGCAGGTTATGTCCTGACCCCAAGGCTCAAAGAAAGATATTTATATAACTTAATTGCAACAAAGCAGTGGCTTAGAGCAGAGTGCTCATGATGGAAGTTTATAAATTGAAGTGCAAGATCTGCTGTCCTTTTGTTTTTGTTGTTTTAAAGATTGAGACAGTGACAGTTGTGATGCATTAGAAGAAACAGTAAGTCAATGACAATATAAAACATTTCTTCAGTCTCAGAAAACAGACATATCCAGGAATAACTGTGCTCCCATTGGGGAAAAGAGCCATACTGTGGTGTGTGATATTTTGATCGCATTCTGACATGCCCGAGACTGCCAACAAAGTTTGTTTCGAGTAACATGGCAGAACTACTAGCTGCTAGCTGAACAAAATTAACCACAGAGGCTTTGGACGACTGAGGACAGAGAGACACAGGAAGTAGTGGTAGAGGGCATAGAGAGGGTCTTAGCCGTTTTGGATGAAGAAGAGAGAGAGAGAGAGAGAGAGAGAGAGAGAGAGAGAGAGAGAGAGAGAGAGAAGGTCACTAGTAGTTAATCTGCCACTTCTCTGATCATTGAGGTTCTTACCCTGATATCTGACTCCCAAGTTTTTATTGGTAAATAATAATAAATTATTTAACACTGTAATAATTCAAATTAGTAGTATAGGTAAGAAATAAGAACGTGTGTATATGTATGTGTGTGTGTGTGTTTGCGTTTGTTACTGACACCTGTGATTGTAAGTGTACATATATGTGCATGTGAGTCATGTACATGTACACTCACTTTGCATGCACCACCAACTACAGCCTTTTAATGTAGACTCTGGGGCTCAAATTCAGGTCTTCATGATTATCAGACAAGCTTTTTATTGACTGAGATTTTCCCCTAGCTCCAAGTATGGTTTATTTTCAATGTTGTTTATGATTTCTATCAGGCCTCTTGCTAAAAATGTCTAAGGTGCCATTCTATTACATGAGTCTGGAATTCAAGGGATATTCTCTGGCTGTGTATATATTTGAGGACTATTAGAATAAGTGCCTACAAGAAAAAGATCTAACCATGGAGCCTTATGTCAGAACAATAATTAAAACTAGAATGGCCATGTGAACTACTAAAGATGCTGAGAAAGAACAGGCAGTCCTGAAAGGGGTGGTCTTCAGACAGTGATGGGCTGAGTCTACAGTTTATGAAGGGTTTCCATAGGAGGAAGAGGTTTGCTCCAGGGAGAGATGTTAGTGTAAGTGAGTTGAAAGAGAACGACAGTATGAGATTTAGCAATACAGAAGATACTACTTTGAACCTGGAAAAACCTGTAGACCAGTGTATGGATTAGGGAAGGAGCATAGGCAAGAAAGAAGATAAAGAAGCATTTGAAAATAGTGAATAAGGAAAAGTAATTCAACATGGATCTGTATCTTCTGGTGTAAGGAGTAAAGGTAATATTAGAGAAATAGCCGGGATCAAGAGTTGAGTTACTCTGTTAAGATGAAGACCTATGGCACGTTTCCATGCTCTGAGTGCCATGAGTTAATAGAAAACTTGATGGTGGATGAAAGCATCAAGAAAATAGCTAGTCTGGTGATGTGGATTTGACAGGAGAGGTACCTGCCTTACTGTGAAATGGTGAGACTTCAGTGAAGTATGAGGGTCATGCACAATAGCAGGAAGAAAGGCAGAGTAACTAGTCACATAAGGACAACATGCTGTTGCATACAATCAACACAGTGCAACATATGGACAACATGGTTTAACATGCAGGAACAACACCCTGTTACATTCAGAGAACAATCAGGTATGTATGAACAACATGTCGTATACAATATTGAAATTCTGTTTAAATTATCTTTTATTTTGTTCTTACTCCTTTGAAAGTACAACAAATGGCATGAGATGAGACAAAAAAACTGGGAGAGGTATGGGAAATTTGAGGGAAATGGTCAGGTAAATGATTATCAGGAAAATGAGAAAATGTTTAGACCACTGCAAGGTAATAGAACATTCCTGAAAAATGTGTGAAAGATTTCAATCTAGATGTAAAAAGATTGCAGAGTGTCCTTGTCGAGTGTACTGTTTTGATTAATTCTGCTTCCAATGTCTTCTACTTCACCACAATGTGATGAGGAAAAAACTATTAAGAATAAAAATGATTCTTAGCCATCAAAAAGCATATAAATTATGTCCAGTGAAAAGCTGGTGATTTTTTCCCAATTTTCCCTTGTGGATAAACCAGGCATTTAGTTTATTTTTGTAACAGCATCCTTGAAGAATAATTCATATGTCATGAGATTCAGCCATGATAAATCTGCCTCTGTTTATAAATTCATTCTAACAATTTTTGTGAACTGTGGATATATGTTTCGTACTTGCCTTGGTAAAATCACATTTAACTGGTTCCTTTCTCAATTAATACACTACAAAAAGTATCATCTTCCCTTCTCATTTGCATTTAAGATTCATGATTTTGGTGCCTGAAAATGTACCCTTAGAAGATGATAAGCTTGAATTGCCTGGGGTAGGTGTGAAATGTAGACAAAAGAGCAGGTAGGTACAAGCAGTAAGCTGGCTAGAGCGAGGTTACTTGGCATAGTTTTGTAAAAGTAGTGATAACATGGATGAGAGGAAAAATACAGTATAACTCAGGATGCCTCAGTATCTATGACACTGATAAAAGAGAGAGATTAAAAACAAAAGAAGACATATAAGCAGACACTTTTTAGGATATCACTGTATTCACTTCCTTTGTGGCTTTAACAAATCACCTCAAACTTTTTTTTTTTTTTTTTTTTAACAATACTATTCAGTTCTACATAATAGCCACAGATTTCCTTGTTCTCTCCCTTCCTGCCCCCTCCCCTTCCCCCCAGCCCACCCCCCATTCCCACCTCCTCCATATCAAGATCTCCCCCGAGGAACGGGATCGACCTGGTAGACTCAGTCCAGGCAGGTCCAGTCCCCTCCTCCCAGATTGAGCCAAGCATCCCTGCATAAGTTCTAGGCTTCAAACAGCTAACTCATGCAATGAGCCCAGGACCTGGTACCACTGCCTAGATGTCTCCCAAACAGATCAAGCCAATCAACTGTCTCACCTATTCAGAGGGCCTGATCCAGTTGGGGGCCCCTCAGCCTTTGGTTCATAGTTCATGTGTTTCCATTCATTTGGTTATTTGTCCCTGTGCTTTATCCAACCTTGGTTTCAACAATTCTCGCTCATATAAACCCTCCTCTTCTTCACTAATTAGACTCCCAGCGCTCCACCAGGGGCCAGATTCCTCAGTCCTTGGATGGGGTTTATGGTACAACTATTAGGGTGTTTGGCCATCCCATCACCAGAGTAGGTCAGTCCCGGCTGTCTCTCGACCATTGCCAGCAGTCTTTTGTGGGGGTATCTTTGTGGATTTTTGTGGGCCTCTTTAGCTCTTTGTTTCTTCCTTTTCTCATGTGGTCTTCATTTACCATGGTCTCCTATTCCTTGTTCTCCCTCTCTTTTCTTGATCCAGCTAGGATCTCCCGCTCTCTTTCCCTCGACCCTCGCCATTCATTGCTCCCACTCATGTCCAGGCTGTTCATGTAAATCTCATCCATTTCTCCGTGTCTTTTTTGGGGTCCCGTTTTCCAGGTAGCCTCACTGGTGATGTGAGTAGCAGTCCAGTCATCCTTGTTCCACATCTAGCATCTTCCTATGAGTGAGTACATACCATATTTGTCTTTCTGAGTCTGGGTTACCTCACTCAGGATGAATTTTTCTAGATCCATCCATTTGCCTGCAAACCTCATGATGTCATTGCTTTTCTCTGCTGAGTAGTATTCCATTGTGTATATGTGCCACAATTTATTTATCCATTCTTCAGTTGAAGGGCATCTGGGTTGTTTCCAGGTTTTGGCTTTTACAAACAATGCTGATATGAACATAGCTGAGCAAGTGCTCGTGTGGTATGATTGAGCATTTCTTGGGTATATGCCCAGGAGTGGTATAGCTGGATCTTGGGGGAGATTGATTCCCAATTTTCTAAGAAAGCACCATATTGATTTCCAAAGTGGTTGTACAAGCTTGCATTCCCACCAGCAGTGGAGGAGAGTTCCCCTAGTTCCACATCCTCTCCAGCATAAAGTGTCTTCAGTGTTTTTGATCTTAGCCATTCTGACAGGCGTAAGGAAATCACCTCAAACTTAATGGGGAATGTGATGGTTAATTTTTTTTGTCAACTTCACTGACTCTAACTGAATCATGATGTAAAGGCACCTTTGAGTGTGTCTATAAGAATGTTTCCAGAAATGTTTAAGTAATAAGGGAAGACCCCAGGGAATGTGTGTGAAACTCTCTTACAGGCTGGGTTCCAGAACTGAATGAAAATGAGAGCTGAGAGCAGGAATTCCCTGTGCTGCTTCCTGACGGTGGATCCAATGTGACTCAAGCTCTTGTTGCCATGACTTCCCTATCATGAGGGTCTGGCCCATCAAACTGTGAGTCGAAATAAACTTTCTTCTTTTTTATCCCATCTATCATCTATCTATCTATCTATCTATCTATCTATCTATCTATCTATCTATCCATCTATCTATCTATCTACCATCTATTTACATTTATGTGTTTATGCAAACACACATGTGCCATGGCATATACGTAGAGACCAGAGAACAACACGACATTCTCAGTTCTCTCCGTCTACCATATGAGTCATAGGGGCATCAGGTGTTAGTTATGTCACATGCTTTTACCTGCTACATCATCTTACAGAACCAAACCTTTTCTTCTTCAGGTTGCTTTTGTACGGCAACAATAAGAAAAGTACTTAATAGCACATCAAACCACAAAGCTATGTTGTCTGGTGATTTTGCAAATCAGAATTCCAAACTGTATCTCATTGGCTAAGTGCCCCCATTTCTAGCCTTTGCTTCTTCCTTGGCTCATGCACAGTTTTCTTCACTCCAACAGGGGCAGCAATACATTCCCTTCTCCTCTCATAAGCTGACTGACTTTACATCCACAGTTACCTTTCTTCCCACTCTCGTTTATTCTCTTTTTTTCTTTCACCTTTAAAGACATTTGTGATTACATTATGCCAAACAGCTAACCTAAGATATTCGGCCCATTTCCAAGAGCTGATAAGCAACCTCAATATGTACGTACCCTTCATTCTTCTTTACCCTGTAAATATTAGACATCTGTACTTTGCAGGGATATAGAAATGTGGGTGGCATTTTTCTGACTGTTTCATCCATCAGTGTGGAAACAAAAAAAAGGAATGTTTGATATAATTAATAGTAATATTTGTTGAACTTGTTAAGAATTACAATGAAAACAAAAGCCCAAGAATAGCAATAAAACACAAGTTTGTTATCAAGAAATCTCCCATGTGTCCTTTGGAAGAAATTGCCTGATCAAAGTTACAATGGATTGAGACATACAGGCCATGCTTAAACCAGGGGCAAAGAGAAAATGGTGCAGAGAAGTCAGACGATAAAGAAAAGAGACGAGCAAAAAGCACAGCAGGACCTAGACAAGTTGTTTGTATGTGTGTGTTTCAGTTCTGATTATTTTTAGTTTTAGAATGAAAGAGACAAGCCTATTTGTAGACTGACACCGATGGGCCAGCTGAGCAGGAGACTCAGATTCTATCTTTTGAACTTCTGGGTCTTTGACCCTATTACTTGCCCAATTTTAGAGCATTTCAACATTAACCTTTGAAAAATAACAGCAGGCTGTCAAGTATACTAAGAACCTAAAAGCACTTTCCTAAAATGTCCCAGACTAAAGACGCTACAACACCCTACAAAACCCATTATTATCATCCAAATATTACCATGACCCATAGGTTTCTCTGGGAGATAAGAGTGTGTCTCTGTGAAATGTCACTGACTCCAATGCATACACCAACAACAAATGGAAAGGATAGCATTTAGGAAAAAAAATGAATAAATAACTCAGAAAATATTAAACTCCAAATAGCAAGTACAGATATGTACCACAAATGTGCAGTGTTTGAAGATAATAGACATGTAATTTTGTAACATGGCCCTCAGCTAAGGATGCCATTTCATCCACCCTGCTTCTTGGTGCTTAGGGCTGGCACAAATGTCTTAATGAAATCAGTGATTTGAGGTTATGTGTCACCCACGTGGCCTCCTGTGGTGAGCTCTGGCTGCATCTCATTCCCATGGTTGTCACCCAAGCTTCCTTCCTCTGTAGCTGCAATCTCTCTCAATCTATGCACAGCCTTCCTTTCTATGCCCTCTGTGCCAGGCAAAAATGCCACCAAATTTGTCAGAAAAGATTTGCCCTTTGTGAAACTAACCTGATTAAGTTTTATCAGCTTCTATCTTTCTGAGTGTTTGGTAACCTCATCCCTTAGTACTGTCTCAGGGATCTTGCCTACAGGCAAGGGCAGATCGGCTCACTTATAATTTCCTGTTTCTTTTCTTTCTGAGTTCTTCCCTCACAGACTGACTGAGTGAGGTGCTTTTTTTTTTTTTTTTTTTGGTTCCTGTTGTGTTTCTATCTTGCTCTAAGTGTGAAAGGTTTCTGCTACAGCCATCTTTGTTTGAATTTAAATTTTATGAATTTAAAAATAGCTCTATTTTTTCCTAATTCATCATAGAGATATTTTGAGTTTACAAATGATAATCATTGGTTGATTAAAAACCCATATATTAAACGCTTAAAGATTATCTTCCTATGAGGAAATGGGCTGCATACTGACATAACAGAGCAGGCGTTCTCTCTATTTCCCTCTGGCTGCATACATCACTTTAAACTTCATAAACACCATAATTATACTAGACTGAATTCGAATATGAAATAAGAAAATGAAGTAGCATCCTCTGATTCATTATGCTATATTGTTTTCTCCCCAGTATAAACATTAGATGACGGGAATAGTTTACAGAAATGAAGTTTAATTTTTTTCCAGACTCATAATCAACAAAAGATCTTCATATTTCTCTGATGAGCAGGAAGACAGTTCCCTGGGTGGGAGAAGACCTTGGAAATGTCTGTCTATTCCTTCAAGGTTCCAGCAGTTCTGATTCACAGCTGCTATTGTTGTTTCTAGGTTTTTCACTTCAGTATTTGAATACAAACACTTTCCCCTGTGTGTTACGAGGGTAAAAGTGCATCAGGCTTTCTCTTCTCCTTCCTTCCTATGCTTCACTTTTCTTTCCAATACATAGCCATTTGTTCCAATGTTCTTCATCGAAGAAAAAATAATACATGGGGAATACCTGGCAGTACTCACTGGTAAACACATGTTCCATTTATACAAATAAGACATTATAATATTGACTCTTATTCCAAGCCATTACAAAAATTATAAATGTTCAACATGGGATATTTACAAAATTCAGAATTATAAATTAAAAGTACTTAACTCTACCATTGAAAAATAGCTATCAGAAAATCAATATCTTTTAATTTATGGATTTTTTCCCCAAAATTAAATGTAAATAATTGGTGCTGGGAATTGAACTTACAACATCCCTGATGCTAAGCATATGTCAAGTACTGTCCTTTATTCTTAGGCCTCTTTCAAGCTTCCATCAGTAGTGTTTTTTAGAAAACAATGCAAATCAAATGTATTCTCTGCTATGAATTGATACTGTAAGATTTAACTTTAAACGACTTGTTTTTCAAACGTTAAGCATAATTCATTGTGTGTGATGTATCTACATGCTCATGATTTTCTTCGGTAATATAGGCAGCAAAAGTCATGTTTCTTCCACATTGAGAATCATTTCTCAGCACGAATTTCCAGAAGGTGAGTTGCTATGTATAGGGGGATTCAAGTGTGGGGTGCTTTGATAATGAGTGTAATTTCTGTCTAAAGCAATGGAGGAAAGTTGCAGCCTGCTTTCCACTGCAGATGACCCACACTGATACTTGGAAGATAGTAGTGACAGCGGAAGTTTCTGACAGGATGCTCAGTACCATAGCTACTGATGTGGCTTCTGCTATTTGATTTCTATCTTACCAGGACTCTATGATTAAAATGTTTTGTTTTTTTTTTTTTTCTCTACTTAGTAAAGAACTTAAACCAGTTAAAATAACATTTGAAGTCATGGTATTAACTGTCTTAAGCATGAAGAATTCAGAGTGAATCGACTCAGAAAAGTAAAGAAAATAAATAAAAAATGCCTTATGGGAGAGAACTCAGAACTCCTTTAACCCCGGCATGACTGAGGCACAAGCAGGAAAGGAATACGTTGGAGGCCAGTGTGGGATAGTTGTAAGGCCTAGTTTCAAAATTAAAGTAGTGAATTCCAGTTAAGCAAAGACTGGACAAGACACTGTTATGTGGAGATAACCAAAATGACTTTAACCACGTATGTCAACTATGATGTCACAGAAGGCACTGTGTGCTGCTAATTGCACAAGATTAGGCCAATCAGCAGCGTTCTACCAGGGATGGAGCAGGGCCTCCTGGGCCCCACCGCTCCCAGAGGACACACTGATATTCAGAGGTTTCAGTGGAAGGGTAAGTCACTTTCCTGAGCAGTGTACCCACTGATACACTGCTCTTATTAAGGTAAATAACTCCAGGTTCAGTGACAGACTCTGCCTTAATATTGTAAGATGGAGAATAAAAGAAGAGAACATCCTATACCATCTTCTGGCCTCTACTTGCACATGCACAGAATGGGCACATACATGTATACAGATGCAAACTGCACACATACATACACACACACACACACACACACACACACACACACACACACACACACACGAACACACACAAAAGGGAATGGGGGGGAGAGAGAGAGAGACAGGAAAAGCATTTGAGAAGTCTAAATACAGGGCTTCCATGAACAACATGCTGAGGGGAGATGGGAGAGAGTTGTTCTCTGACTACAAGGACTGCACAGTACATGCATACCCCATCCGCCAACCTGCTGCAAACATGAATAAATGTAATTTAAAAAATTCTAAATCCAAAGCTTGGTAAGCTAGACATGTTGGTACACATTTGTAACCTTGAGAACTGGGCAGCCTAGGCAAGAGTGCTGTAAGTTTGAGGTCAGCCTGAGCAAACAGCAGGACTTTGTCAAAAACAACAACAAAAATCCACCTGCCTTTAAACTTCCAGTTGGAGAATGATTTTATTGTTTGTTTGTTTGGTTGGTTGTTTTTTGCCATGAGAGAAAATTCAGAGTTAAGTCAATGCTATTTTGTCCTTAATTTCTCTGTCAGAGCACAACGTGCCACAATCCTTTGGATTTACTTTTATCTTGACCTTACCATTTCTATGGCTGCTTCAGAAATGTAACAGGTGGCCCATCCACAAAATGCCACCTGTACTGTAAGACTCAATCTTGGCACAGTCCTTACTAGGTACAGCTGTCTCCTCTTTTTTTTTTTTTTTTTTTTTTTTTTTAATTGAAGGTCCTTTACTGGTCCTGGTTCCACGAGTGGCTGAGAACAAGGGGAAGAGGAGGCAACCAGCTGGCGCAGGGAGGGTCATTTCCACATTTCATTTATACACAGAACTAAACAGAAAAGCACAGAGTCACTATTGTGGTTAAAAGTTGGTAGCATGGAACTGGGGGAGATGAGGAGTAGGGGGTGTTGTTAAAAAAAAAAAAAAAAAACCCAGCAGGCTCCCCCCCAAACTGGGTGCCTGGGAAGGGACTTGGTCTGCTTCAACCCAAGAGGAATCAGAAGATAAAAGCAGTTTGGGAAGGCCAGAACCCTCAGGGTGGAGGGAGGAGGACGGTCCAAGGGGTGGGGAGGACATTTGGCAACTGGGTTGAAGGGTTTACCCTCCCCCTGCTGGGATCTCTCCGGTCTGGCAGGAAAGGGGCAGCCTGCAACACCCATGAGCAGGTCTGGAGCTGCTAGATGCTCCAGGCAGGGGGCTGGAGGCGGCTCACAAAGGCTTGCCTTGCCCTCCAGAGAGATGACAGCGCTGCCACCTAGTTTTTCTGCCAGGGTGCAGCGGTCCTTGACCTCCTCCTTGGGGTTGGCTTGCAATTCATGCTTGATTCCTGTCAGCTTCTTCTTGATGGCATCCTTGGAGCTGGCATAGATCATTTTGCTCTTAAGGGGTGCACTCTCAGGGGCCCAGAAGATGAACACCAGGTCCTCCTTCTTGCTCTCCTTGGTCTCATAGGTTGCATCATAGAGAGTATAGATCATTTTGCTCTTAAGGGGTGCACTCTCAGGGGCCCAGAAGATGAACACCAGGTCCTCCTTCTTGCTCTCCTTTGTCTCATAGGTTGCATCATAGAGAGTATAGCGGCAGTCCTTGTCTGGCAGCATCTTGACAAAAGTGGTATAGGGGTCATCCAAAGTCTGCCCCACATCTCCTTGCCCTCCTCCAGGATGATGTTCTTCTTGTCATCACTCAGGCAGAAGAGCACTGGCTTCTTACGTTTCTTCACTTCTTCTGGCGTTGAAGCTTGCGTACTTTCATGTCATTGAACACCTTGATGACACCATCAGAGACAGCCACACGAGAGGTCATGTTTCCGGAAGCGAAAGGGAGACTGGGAAAGCTAAGAAGAACTGAGCCGCCGCAGCTGCTGCTGGGGTCCGACTGAACCCATTTGTCTCCTCTTGTTGAATGCCTAACAGTGGAAACAGGGCCTTTCTCTGACTCTTTTACAAACTTTTGGGACCCTACTCCTCATACTGGGTCACCTTGACCAGCCTTAATACATAGGGAGGTACTTAGTCTTATTGCAACTTGATACTCCATGATTTGTTGATATTCATGGGATACCTACCTGCCCTTTTCTAAACAGAAATGGAGGCGGAGTGTTTAGGGGTGGGAATAGAGGAGGTTGGGGGAGGGACTGAGAGGAGAGGAGGGAAGGGAATCTTTAGAAACTCCAGCCTGGAATAAACAAACAAACAAACAAACAAATAAATGGAAAAAAAACATGCTGGGTCACCCTCATAGATACATATCTTCCAGCTTGAGCCTTCCTAGTTACTTAGCTTCTTTTGGTCTGTGGATTGTATCATGGTTATCCTTTACTTTATGCCTAATACCCACCTCTAGGAGAATGTATATCGTGTTTATCTTTCTTGGTCTGGTTACCTCACTTAGGATATAATTGTTTTCTGGTTCCATCCATTGAATCCTCCCAATGGGACATACGAAGCTTGAACTGGCCCTCTCTTGTAACCAGGCAAGACTTTCAGTGGAGGGATTGGGACTCCAAAGCACCCATGTAACTTCTGACCTAGGATTTGCCTTGCCTACAAGATATGCTGGGACAAAAGTGACGAAGAAATTATGGGAGTTGCCAATTAATGACAAGTTCAGTTTGAGACCCATGCTATGAGAGGGAGCCCACCTCTGACACAGCCTGGAGGGCCAGGAACCAGAGACCCAGAACCAAACAAGACTGGCAAAAAATAAAAATAATAAATAAATAAATAAATAAATAAAGAAAGAAAGAAAGAAAGAAAGAAAGAAAGAAAGAAAGAAAAGGTTACTTAAATGATTCCTAACCAGTGCTTGCTTGCTTGCTTTCTTCCTTTCTCTTTTTTTTTTTTTTTGGGATTCTAGCCATTGGATTTCAGGCCAAACATAAGTCCAGGATGATTTCATTTCAAGACCCTTAAATAATCACTTCTACAAAACCTCTCCCTAAATAAGATCCTATTTATATAGTTTACAGGTGAGTATGAATTTTGGAGAAGACACCACAGGCCACTGTGCTGCCACTCAATATGTTTTTAATTGTCTTGTATGGGAGATATGGAATGTGGGACAGCTGAGAAAGCTAATAGAAGGATGTAAGTCTGTCCCTATATTCCAATTATTAGAATGTTCCTTGATTATCTGGTCCCCCACCACCAGCAAAATTGGAATTGTACTTAAAGGAGAAAATAATAATATATTTTAAATTTATTTGAATGTAGGTTTTATGTTTACCGTTGCTTTGTTTTGTGTTTTGGGATCACTTTGAAGAATTAATTTAAGAAAGCAACTTAATTATTTGTATAATCCCAAGGAAATGTTAGTGAAGAGAAGGCTTATATTCATTGGAGAAAAAAATTCACTACTTCCTGGCCTCCCATTCTTTCTGGGAACATTGGCCTAAACGCTGTGCATCTAGTATACATGCCTCAAGAAGCCAGGTGCAAACAGCACAGCTTCCCTCTCTCTGCCCTTAGCCTGACTTCATCACTCCCAGTAGAAGCACTCTTAGGTAGATTCTTCATGAATTATCAGAAAATGCTTGTTGTTTCATTGTATGAGTTGAGGAAATGATGGTTTTCTTGAATCATAATGACTCCTCTTTAATCACCATGCATCATTGGCACTGGGATAGCATATGGAGTGTTACTTAATGGAATTTCTACAACACTATAGGCATTACTACTATTTCACTTAATAGCAATAAGCCTGAGTTTCTGAATCTTCTTTGTTCCTGGACACACAGCTAGGGAAATAAGAAGCTCCTATCTTTATCAGATGTGGACTTCATGCCCAGCTAGGTTCTATTTCACTACCTTGCTGTGTGTTTACCCCTTGTAAGTAATTGTTCCAGTTGTCTCTATTTGCTTCTTTATGTCTTTTTACTGTATGAGCGCCTCAGGTTTCATTAAATGTATATAACTGACTTGGGGATAAAAATGCCCACTTATAACTTCTCACTACAATTTGATTTCGACAACTCTAACAATGAAACTCCTAGCAGATCACAAAGACTGATTGATTAGTGCGTTTTCAGGGCTGTGCTGAGAATTGCTGGCACTTCTCTTCCTAGCACATCCAGAAAATGGATGAGGTTAGACACAAATGGTCTCATTAACCAGAAGCTACTTCAGTATAGTCAATGACCAGTCAAAGATTAATCAGAAACCAGGACCTTGCTGTTCAGATGGCTGAGAGATGATCCTGAGCTGTGTGTCAATGAACAATGGTACCCAAATGACTGATGGCCAATTATGTCTATAAGCTGAAACAACTAGCTGAGACTCTCTCAGGCAGTGAAGAGGAGAATCTCAGAATTGTCTCTTGTGTCAGAGAAAAGGCTTTTGTCCCTCAAGGGTTTCAGAGAAGCTGACAGATCCACAAATGGCACAGAATTAATAGTTGATGATCTGAACATCTGTTCTGTTCACTTCCTACAGGTTTCCCTCCCTTGGGTGTTGGCCACCACAGACATAGGGGTGCCTGACCTGCTTCCTACCCCAGGTTGGCAAGATAAAATTTTAGCTTATCTTGGTTTATCTCTCAATGTTCAGGACATATGTTAATATTATATAATGATTTCTGGATGTTCATTTTGTGAATCAATAATAATGAATATTACAAATGTCAGATTTTAAATATTATTCTTATACTTAATTTATTTCTTACATACTTATCTTCAACTATTTTATGCAGAATGTATTTTGTTTTTTTATTTAGTTGATTTTTCTTTTGAGTAGGAACTTCCTAGGGACTTACAATATGCCAGGACTTAGTCTAGGATTTTGCAACTCTGTCAGCTCTCATGTCAACATTATATTCTTTCAGTAAGTATTTAATGGGTACCTCTTCATTGGCAGTCATGTTTAGAAACAGAATATACAGCAAAGATCAGTAAACAAACCCGCACATACCTGTCCTTGTCATAGATCTGAAAAATAAAGAACAATATTACTACTGTTTCCTTTTTAGCAGAGTAGTTGGCTGAGGTCATGAAAAAGCCATCTCTAGAGTCACCCAGGAACCCAAGTGTGGAGCCCTTACCACTAATAAAAACACACAGCCTCCATGCAATGCTTTCTGCTGTGTGTTTTCTAAGTTTTTAAATTTAATTTAATTTTATTTTACAATATAATTTAATTCTACTTATCAGCCACAGATTCCCTTTTTCTCCCCCTCCCGCCCCACTCCCCTTCACCCCAGCCCACCCCCGATTCCCATCTCCTCCAGGGCAAAGACTCCCCTGAGGATTGAGATCAACCTGACAGACTCAGTCCAGGAAGGTCTAGTCCCCTCCTCCCAGGCTGAGCCAAGTGTCCCTGCATAAGCCCCAAGTTTCAAACAGCCAATTGATGCACTGAGCACAGGACCCCATCCCACTGCCTGGATGCCTCCCAAACAGATCAAGCCAATCAACTGTCTCACCTATTCAGAGTGCCTGATCCAGTTGGGGGCTCCTCAACATTGGTTCATAGTTCATGTGTTTCTATATGTTTGACTATATTTGTAATAGCCAGAACCTGGAAACAACCTAGATGCCCTTCAAGTGAAGAATGGATAAATAAAATGTGGTATTCCATATACACAATGGAATACTATTCAGCAGAGAAAAACAATGACATCATGAGGTTTGCAGGCAAATGGATGGATCTAGAAAAAATCACCCTGATGAGGTAACCCAGACTCAGAAAGACAAACATGGTATGTACTCACTCATAGGAGGATACTAAATGTGGAACAAAAATGACTGGACTGCTCCTCACAACACCAGGGAGGCTTCCTGGAAAACAGGACCCCAAGAAAGACACGGGGATCGCCCAATGATGGAGAAATGGCTGAGATCTACATGAACAGCCTGGACATGAATGGAGGTAATGAAGGGCAAGGGTCAAGGGAAAGAGAGCTTGGGGGAGTGGGAGATCCCAGTTGGATCAAGAACAGAGAGGGAGAACAAGGAATAGGAGACCATGGTAAATGAAGACCACATAAGAATAGGAAGAAGCCAAGTGCTAGAGAGACCCACAGAAATCCACAAAGATACCCTCACAATAGACTGCCGGCAATGGTCGAGAGACAGCCAGAACTGACCTACTCTGGTGATGGGATGGCCAAACACTCTAATTTTCATCCTAGAAACCCCATCCAATTACTGAGGGAAATGGATGCAGAGATCCATGGCCAGGCCCTGGGTGGAGCACTGGGAGTCCATTTGGTGAGAAAGAGAAGGGTTTGTATGAGTCAGAATTGTTGAGACCAAGGTTGGATAAAGCACAGGGACAAATAGTCTAAATATTTCTTTAGAGGGTATCACGCTAAAGAAATAAAGAAGGCTCATGGTCTCTGAATGAATGTTTAGCTTAAGCAAATGCCAAATGCAGTTAAGCAATGCCCATCTTGAAAACAAATTCTTTCTGATTGAGTCACCAATTTAAAGGAGCTATTTTCTTAAGGACTGGCAAATTAGCCTGGAGTTTTGCATCACTAATAATGAGATGGTGCGTTAAGAAGCCAATCTTTCTCTAGGTCTTTTTGTTTCATGGGAAAGAAAGCACCTTATTCTGATTGGAGTGCCAAGGTTAGGTTGGGGGGGGCGGATAATTAGCTGCAGTTAAGTTTTGTAAGAGGAGCTGCTTTGGCTCATAGGGGGAAAAAGGTATTCCTAAATGCTAAATTATCTGGTATAGAGTTCCATCAGCATATAGAAAATAACTGTGATGCAGCCCCACAGAAGGTGGAAATAGAATTATACAAAAGGTGAGAATACTAAGATCTTATGCATAATGAATGAGATCAACCACTTGTCAAAGTAGTCCTAGGGGTCGAATATGAATGTGTACCTGAAAATGTTTGTGGACACCCAAGTTCCTTTAAAGGGTGAACTGGGACGCAGAATAAAGTAGAGCTAAAAGCAAAGGCTGAGGGTTCAATCTGTTACCCTTTGTTATCATGGTGAGTACAAAACCATTATAGCCTGTTGGTATCTGTGCTGACACAGAATTTACAAAAGTAAAAAGATTATGAGGTTGATCGTATTTTAATCGTATTCCTCAGGCAAGACAGATTTTCCTCCAATGATCCACTCATTCTTAAATGAATCACTTTTTTGAATCAATAATAATACTAAAGCTGATTGTTTATTTAATGAGTTGAAATGTATTCTAAGTACTTGCTGAGTAAAAGATTGACCTTACCCAAGAAAATGTCTTTTGTTTTACCAGAGAGACAATTTCTGGAACATGAGAATGCCCTACTTACCCAATAAGACTATGGCTTTGTCTGGAGTTCATGAGCGATAAGCTACATATTCTATGCCAGGAATGTGATTCAGAGTGGTGCTTGGCAGGACGGAGTGATTTAACTATGTGATTTAAGATATGGGAGGTAAAGTGAAGCCTGGGACCCCTGGTATCTGTCAGACCACTGGAGACAAGAGGCTCAGGACAGTCACATAGCTGTCTATATGGCTAAGCTCCAGTAAAACCCGATTAAGCATCATGTGAATGTCCCCATTGTTGTCACATATATTTGACTGGAGAAAGAAACATTGTCTGCTAAAGCCTAAAGGAGCAAACAACTGACGACTTGAAAGATCCACATGAGCCACTCCCCTAAGATCTGCTCTCTGGCTTCTCCATTGGCTAATTTACAAGCATCATCTCATTGTAACCACATAATGCATTCATTAACTGCATCATGAGTAACCATAGCTTTGCTGTAAACACAACAGGCAACAAAATCATAGTTTTGTGGGATTCTGTGAACATAACTCTGGAACTGGCTATTAGTTTCAGGAAGTCACAAGGGAGGGTCACCTCTAATTCTTTAGAGCATTATATGCATTAATTATTACTGCAAACCCATTAACAAGACACATAATCACATTTTACACAGAATAATGTAAAACAGTTGATTTGCCCAATGTCACTATCAACTTGTGAACTTTAACATTCTGACTGCTGAAATCAAGCTTTCTCTTATTATTTTGAAAGGTCTTGTGGCAGGGTTGCAATGTTCCACTATACTCTAATAAATATTTCTCAAGACTATCTACTATGTATGAACAGAACCAACTGCACAACAGATGTTTAGTGATACAGAAGTATTTTGACTTACTAATGTGCTAAGGGGCCCACAGACTGAAAGAGGGCTACTATTGCATAGATGGTGTGTTACAGCTCCAAAGACACAGGCCTTCCAACAAGACTTTTCCAGGAAACTCCAGTTTGCTAATATTTACAGGGTTTGGAGAAAATCAGACAAGAACTTATATGCATCATATGTACAAAGAGCTATGTGAGGAAAAGGAAGTTTGATCTATTTCAGAACTCGAATGAAGGCACTATTTGTAGTCTTCAGGAAACAATATCTGTGAGGAGAAGAGATGATTGTGCCAAGGGACCTAAGAGAAGGGGCTTGGGTCTAGACTCTGGATAAAGAGAGAGAGACAGAGAAAGACAGACAGAGAGTACTTAACTATCTTTAATAGGCTAGTCCCGGGAACAGGAACATCTGGAAATCTTTGGCAAGACCTAAGATGCTAATGATTCAAAAATTCAAACAATAAATGTGACTAACTTGCCCTTCCAGATAGTGAAAAAAAAAAAGGAATAAAGCAGACATTTTTATAATGGATTTAGTACTGCTCCCCCAACAAGGTGAAAATCATTTCTAGAGTTAAGAAAAAAGTGATAAATTGTTTCTCTTATATATGAACCACAGAAATTTATAAAGCACTGAATTTTATTGGCAAAGATTAAAAATGCTTATAAGGAACAAAGGGTGGCCATCAGACAAAGGTTGATTAAAAGAGACATTGGCTAATCTTGAAATGAATGAAACTACTCTGGCAAATGAAGAGAAAAGCAAAACCATGATCTTATTAGCCATGAATTATAGTAAGTGATAAAAATCAATACATTATTTTTCCAATATATGTAGAGACATCCAAAATAGCTTATATAGCATTTACCATAAAGATTTAATCAACTCTGAGTTTGCTAAGAAAAACCAATCTGCAACTCCAGAGAATCTGCTTCTGAGATGCAGTGATGCCAGAACATGATGGTCCTTTCATCGTCCTATAAATATGAGTAAGGTTTAAAGGATGCTAGTATGGACTCTACTTTCAACCAGTTTAGGAGTAATGGTCACCAAGGACTTACTGAACTACACTGGTAAATAGTGCTTTGGACTTTATTTTTTCTCTTCTTTATACTTCCTACTGGATTTGTGAGAATTAGAGAGGTGATCAGAATTGTGAGGGGCAGCACACTTTCTACAACATGAACTGAAAGTGGCTTGGTGAAGAGGTAACTGGCATGTTGCCTAAATAATGTTAGTGTGTGTGGTTTTGAAGCCCTCGCTAATTTTTTTCCTTTTAATGGATAATTGCAGGAGATCCTTACTAGGGCAAGGGAAAGGTTTCATGTCTTATTGTGAGTAATGATTTAAAATTTCTCTGAACTTTCTAATTATGATTATTGTTTTTTATTGGGAACTCCTTAAAATGAGTGGATTGGGAAGAAAATACTTGATGAAAATTGGCATTTTCAGATGGAATTGCTTCATATGGAAATAAGATTAGGGTTTTTGGCACAAGTAATATATTGTTCTTCATATAACAGATGAAGCTGCATTGGAATATATCATATTTATAAATTAAGCCATAAAGCCCATGGGAAAATAAAGGCCTAGGAAGAAAATTGGATTGATAATATGTCAGCCATACTATGTCAGTGATCACTAAAACAATATTCAAGAGCATAGAGTGATTGTTGCTATGTGTTATGGACTATATCAGCAAGTCCAACTCATTTAAATCTGTCCTAGCACCAACCCTACAGTACCACATCCATTATCTCATTCTTAAACCATTTGACCCACATGGATACAAACAAGTGAAATTATGTACAGAAAGTCATGTAGCTACATGGTGTGGAGCTGAACCTTCAAAATCTTAGTTTTGCTCTGAGACTCTGTATTATTTCTATTGAGATGTATTGCTTCTACTAGGCCCATGCTGATTGGTCCAGACTGCCTCATGAGCTTGATTCATTACATGGTAAACTCTGAACTCTCATTCATTCTAAATTGTAACACATAAGAGTCAGTTACAAAGATGGCCAGTTGTCCTTACTTGCAATTAGAAGGCCTTCTTGTTACTTGTGACCAATTATGGGGCTTTAATAACTCAAAATGGTCAGAAGGTAGCAATAGCATTTCATTAAGCCAATTCATCAACTTCGGGAAAATTCATATAGACACCACCCACAAAGCTGCTAAAGAGTGTGAGGGAGCAAGCTATGCTTACTTAGACATTTTGTGACCTTGGTCCCAGAACTTTATATATTTAGCCACTTGGATCTACTTGTGAGTTGCTTACACAGCAGAAGTTTAATCATGTGACGTGCTAAATTTAGAAAGCAATAATGATTCATTTAAGATAGAGTAATTTTACATTGCTGAATATTTAGCAGAAAAATAGTTGCCTTACTTTTGTATTTGTTATGAATTTTTCATTGTATAAAGTGTCTATATATTCCATGTATGTGTTTATTCATATGCACACAATGTATACAAGTCACATGCTACCTAAAATTTAAACAGTGTGACTGATACATGAAAACGTCCTCCAAGATTAAAATGGAGCCAAAATGCTTTACTTTAACTCAGTGCAATTCAATATTCACGCTTGTACAATACTGTCATAAACATACCTACTGTGTGAGTGTCATAGGAAATTACAGAGCATACAGTTATATACAGTTTGTAATAGTTGATAATCTTAATAAAGAACTATGTTTCTGGTTAATGCATTTACCATAATGCACATTAAAAATCATTGTATTAGAAAATTACGCCTTCCACATATTAAAAAACAAATTGAAAAACAGGATATCAAGTTTCAAATGCAGCTACTTCAGCTTTCCTGTGGTCATCATGTCTCTTAATTGTGTCCAGAGGCATGTTAAGTAAATAACTGATAACTGTCCTGGGTTTGTGCAAGTATAATCTCTGTCTTTCCACAATAGCAAAGTTATCTAATGAACTTTTCCTCAAAATGTATGCCCATTTTGAAGAAGGACACAACTATATGAAGGGGTGTGTGTGTATGTGTGTGTGTGTGTGTGTGTGTGTGTGTGTGTGTATGTGTGTATAGTTGGTTCCTAATGTTAATGCTATATATGTATTTTTAAAATATTTTTGTTCATAGATGTATAATTGTTTTCATATTTATCTTATTGTCATATATTACATCCTGTCCACAGTTTTCCCTTCCTCCACTTTCCCCATCCCCCGTCACTTCCCCTTTCTCCCAGATCTACTCCTTCTTTTTTGATAAAATATAAATACTTTCATAACTTCAGTCACAGCAGAATTTCTTCTGAAGTTATTTCTGAGTTCTGTCTATTAGAAATGCAGGTGAATGGGCATAATATCCATTACATATCTGAAGCAAACAAGGTGTATTTGATGCCAAGTACTTTGAATTGTGGCCTTCCAGTCATTCAGGCCCTAGGATTCTACAGTCATGATGTTAGACAGAGAAACATCTCTGGACAGAAGATATTTATTTGCCTGAAGATGTGGTTAAAGAAGAAGTTGTAGGAGGTGTAAAATCAGATGAAGAGAAAGGATAGAATGAGGTGGTTAGGTAAAGCAGACATAGTTTGGTGGATAACTGTTGGCACTCTAAGTTTAAAAAGTCAAGAAAGACCTTTTGTTCATGTTAAGATTTTAGACAATGAGCAAGGCATGGCCATGCAGATCTGTTACCATAGCACCTGTCAGGCCAAGAAAGGTAGAGTGTTACATTTTGAGTTTTGGTACAGCTTGGGATAAAGAATTATCTGTCTAGAACAAAATGGACTGTTATATGAGTTTGTATATGAGAAAATTAGTGTTCCTGAATGGGTTGTAAAGCAGATCAATGGGAGATTGACATAAAAGGGTCTAAAGGAGCTGGTGGTTAGAAAAGTTACTTGAAATGCAGATGCCAGTATTGCTGTGAAGCATCCAATAGAGTGAAAATCAAAGTGATGTTCTCCCTGTCTGCTGGGATTACTTACTATATAATGGTTATTTCTTCCTCCACAAACCAAGTCATAGTTTAAAACTGCTTCTCTATTCATTCACTTCTAGTATTAACTGTATTTTGTTTTACACACTGAACAATTCTCATGTTTCGGCACTTGCCACTTGAATGTTGTATAGTTTCATCTCTGATATTGCCTAGAATTCCTGTAGGCAAATAGTTGAGTCCCACTAGGCTAATCTGCACAGCAGAGATTACTAACCATTGGGTGTCCAGGACATCTACGGTTCAGTTCTACATGGCTACAAACTAGAGGTTCCCACAACCTTCACGCAACTTGAAAAGAGCTGTGCACATAACTGAAAATTATTTTGGAATCATTTCTATCCCCTCTACCCTCCACAGACTATGTGACCTAACATGGAATATCCCAAGCTTCTAGTCCTGATTCGTTTTTCCTGAATATTCTCCATCCGGAAGCTGGATGGAGAACCCACTAAAAGGTTCTTCATTAAAATAAAAGACACTCTAATGACCTCCAACAAATCACAAAATATTTAGATACTCCATTTTAGGAACTAGACCCCCAAACCAAATATTGAACAAAAGATACTCTCAGCCTCTCTAGCTATCAGGAAACTACACAAGTTTTAGGAACTCTCTATTAGAACCTGTAGCAGAAAATAAAAAAAAAATGTATTTCTTATTATGTCACATGTGGTGACTTCCTTGCCTCACTCTGAAAGTACATATGAGGAACGTGCTCTGAGAAGACTAAACCTAATGAAGTGGAGGAAACAGATCTGAAGACAATGATATCGGAAAGGACAGCAAAATGATGAGTGATGGATTTTCCATTTGGTAACAAGTGCCTACCACCTGGGTAATAAATTATATTGACAAGACTCAGCCCAGACAATGAGGTATGGCAGAGCAGGAAGTCCCTGGACAGAGAATCAAGTATCAAGGAGAGCAGGGTAGACTTGACTTATGGCCAGTCTAGAGGATATTTTAAAAGTAGGTCATGACATTTCTCCCTCAGCTGTGCTCTCAGAAGTAGATTGCCTGTGGCATTCTCCTTTCTCTTATAGCTTAACAGTTTTTTCTCATAATAGAGATGATTGAGAATTTCTGGGGTTCTTAAACTTGGCTTAAACTCACATTTGGAGGGAACCCATGTCATAAACGCATTCAGAGTTTGATCACTCTGTGATTCAGTGTATATAAACTGACACATAAACTCAACCATGTGTATTTCCTGAGGCTTGTTTTTCTCTAAGCATGAAAATATGAAAATCAAGGCAGTCTTAATATAAAGAGAACAAGAGTCATATAATGGCAAAAGAGACATCATAGTATAGAGTATGCAGGTGTCTAGAGTTAGGGATCAAATGTTGAGATCCTCCAAAATTCTTATAAATACACAATTGGATTGGGGCTTTAGGAAAGAAATTTAGATGAATTCTAGATGAGGATGAGGCTGAGGTCCTTTTCACAAAATGAATGCCTTCAGAAAAAGTGGCCCATAGGAGGACCCAGAGAAAGAAGTTGGCATTACAATCCAGGAAGAGATCAATTTAAGCAAACCATCCTCTGATCATGAAATCTCTTCAGATCAAGGAAAAAATCATTTGCAGTTGGGTAATTCACCCTGTATGCAGTATTTTGTTAGGCCACCATAGTTAGAAATGGGATATAAATCATAATTTTGACACAGTGTGACATATAATAAATGCTTTCTACTCTGAAGCCCAGTTTATTCATATGAAAACTGAAGGGATGAAGTACACCCCGAGGGAGGTGTTTTTCTTATTGTCTGGCCTTCCCAGATATTACTATTCAATCACAGAATTCTTTCATCCTGAATTCATATGTAACCTCTTAAAGTTCTCATTGAAAATTAGGTAGTGATAACCACCATTGACATTGTTCTAAAGGGAAACAGAATGCGGGAGTAGCCTGGTGTCAATTCATACTAAATCTATCAACTATTTTTTTCTTTTGACACAAAAATACATAGACTTGGGTCACTGAATGATTTTAATAACATTTGGTCAAATGTATGAACTTAGGCTATGATTTTTCATATCACCTTTCTATTTGTTAAAGCCAAAGTTAAGGCTCAAGCCAGTCTGTGACAAACCAATTCAATGAAGCAACACAATGCTAGTTTATACACATAAGCAATCACATGTGTGTACAAGAAACAAACAAGCAAACAAAAAAAAATCCCAAAACAAAAACAAACAACAACAAAACAAAAAACAAAAAACACAATAGTTCTAGGCACCAGGAAATGGAGTCAATGAAGGACAAAGAACTTGAAGATTTCTCATGAAAAGGTTGTGGTAACTATTTCTCATCCTATTACTCAGCCAAGAGTTGGAAGGGAGCAGGATGATTTCCATAAGCCAACTGAAAATTACCTTTATGTATATTTAAATTGAAAATTGTAACTGTATTTGGGGGGATAGTTTTTGTCATTGGCAGCATTAATTTTTAATATTACACTAATATATCTTATTTTTCAGTGATTAGTTCTTTGAAATATAAAAGAGGTTTTAAAACCCCAATTGATGTTTGATTTTTAAATCAATAACCAACAGTAACACATTTTAATAAAAAATATATAAACGGAATGGCTAGTTTCATATATCTCCATATATCCAGTGATCTTTCTATGTTTTTTTTCTGATACAATTAAAATTAAACTTTAAGAAATACCAGCTTCTGAAAATTCCATTGAGTTAAAACTCTTTCTAATTTTACATTTGTGACACAAGAACCTTCAATGTTTTTGATGTCAAAATCTCTGCAGGGATATGGCTGAAGTGGGGGTGTGGAAGGAGGGCGTTAGGATAAGTGGGCATTGGGGCAATAGAGAAGGAATGCTGGAGGGGGAACTAATAGAGAGAGTTGTCCACTAGCAGCATGGTTACCATAGAGCTTTCAATTGGTAAATTAGCCAGGAATGTTAATAGGATGAAAGAGAAACTCTTTGGCCAGCCACTCAACTTCTTTGTCCTGGGAACAGCCACATTCACTGCCTTTTATCATCTGTGTGCCCAGGTTCTGGGCTGGTACAGGCAGGATCAGCATCTTCTACATATGACATGCCACTCCATGGTGTACCTTGTTGAGATGAATCAGCTCTATCATTTATGAGCAAAGAATGGCTTATTTGTGCTTAACCCTAGGCTCCAAAAACTATGTATCCTGCTCTGGGTAGGAACAATCCTGGTGCCCTGCTGTGACTCTTTAGACTGCTCCTAATTCACTACCGCTATCTCTTATGTCAACCAAAGAACCCAAAGTAAAACTGAGACACCTGCTGAGTCAAAGAAGAGAAAGTACAGAATCAATTCTTGGAAAATAATGTGAGGATACTGGATGAAGTCAAAAGAAGCCTGTGTAGCCAGACATCACAGTCCTATAACTGTGTATATAAACATGCTGTGTTTTCCATAAAAGATCAAATAAAATCTGTGCCTATGGAGAGTGATTTTTGTACATCAAGCACAAACTTATTTCATCCTCATTGGCTTCTATGACTCAAAGGAATGTAAGACAGGGGATGACAGGGTAGAAAAGAGGGGGAAATGTATTTTATGTACTGATAGAGCTGGTATGGGGCAAAGAGAGAAGTCCTTTGTTGCATACCAGGCAGCATGCCAGCTTCTTTCACTCGCAGAGGAAGGCTTTCACTTTGAGGGGAAAAGGACCTTGGGATTTATCAGTGGGAACCTCATAGGACATACAAACAACAACAACAGCAAAAGCTTTTTACAAGTCATTACATATGGATACAAAGGGGAAATTTTTCAATTTGGGGGCATTTGGAGGACACATTGGCCTTCCCTCTTCTGTAGTCTTCCTTAATTACTTCCACACTCTTGGCATCATAAAAACAGACCTTTGTATATAGGAAATTTTCTTTTATATGCATCTTTCAGCTAGAGAGGGGATGGAGCAATGTTAGCCAGTGCTACCTAGTTAACCTTACCTCTTTTTTTTAAATCCCTTTATATAAAATTAAAGTCATGAATAGACAAGATTTGTTTTCTGAAAGGTAACTGGAGGTTAGCTGTTCAGCTCCTGTGCAAGAAAATACACCCAGTAAAAGGTGTCCATCCTGCTAGACCAAATACATAGCTCACTGTAACCACTTTCTGCTTATCTTTGTCCTTTGTGAACTAAATTAGGAGCAAAGAAGTGCCAGTTCTGTCGCACATTCAGCAAATAGAAAAGGAAAGTGTGCTAACTCACAGGGAATAAGCAAAAAGGAAAAGCACACCAGTGAGAAGGGAAGGGAAACAGCTACACTTGGATTTGACTCTACTGCTCAGTCCCTAAGGCCAGACATTTGGGATGTTCTAAAGTAACGTCTTTGTTAGCGGGAGAAAGATTATCCAAATGGCTGAAGAGAAACAGGTGATTTTCTTCTCTAAATATGTTCAGCAGTGGTTGCACTCGGAGGTAAACAGATCTCTAAAATGAGCTTGAGCTGACACTAATGACACAAATGTAAATTTATTTCTGCAAGTCTCTTTGAAAGGATAGGTGATCTTCAGGTAACATCAGTCATCTCTATCAGGTACTTCTGTTGCTGTGATCAAGTACCATGACCAAAAGCAACTTATGGAAGAAAGTTTTCATTTCAGTTTACGGTTCCAGAGGGGCAGTCCATAATGACAGAGAAGACAAGGCCACCCATGCACAGGAAACAGAGAGAAGGAACCAGAAGTGGTGCAAGGCTAAAATCTCCTCTCTCTCTCTCTCTCTCTCACACACACACATACCCCAGTGACACACACACACACCACACACACACAATGGCATACTTCCTCCAGCAAGACTACACCTCCTGAAGGTTCTGTAACCTCTCCCAAACACTGCTGCCAATAGGGGATCAAGTGTTCAAAAATGTGGACCTATGAGAGACATTTCTCATTTACATCACAACCATCTAGAATCACATAAACTTAGTATCTTAGGGTTATTCATGATTTTCAAAGACTTTATCACATACAAAAATATCCCTTGCCGGGCGGTGGTGGCACACGCCTTTAATCCCAGCACTCAGGAGGCAGAGCCAGGCGGATCTCTGTGAGTTTGAGGCCAGCCTGGGCTACCAAGTGAGTTCCAGGAAAGGCACAAAGCTACACAGAGAAACCCTGTCTCGAAAAACCAAAAAAAAAAAAAAAAAAAAAAAATCCCATCTCCACAAACAATAAATATGTCTACTATGGAAATCACATTTTTAATTCCCTTTGGTATGTACTCCTTAGGCTTTTTGGTTCAGTATCTTGAACTTCATAGATGAATTAATTAGTATTTATTAGATGAAGGTAATAAAGTACTAAAACATATTCGTAATATTATATCTGTTTCCTGAAATAGGATAACCATAATTTTTGAAGTCACATAGTTCTAAATGGCTGGAGGAATCAATTCACTCATTTGCATATTACTCACAATAGCTTCATGAGTTATTAATAACTCCACATTATGAGGGAGAAAAGTGAAGTACGGGGATTAATTGGTTCAACTGTGTAGATGGGCAGAGTAGTGTCTTGCATCAGCACTCAGCCTGTGCTTCAGTTGCTGAACTCTCTACAGCTTCTCTCAGAGATAACATTTATTGTGCCTCTGGTAAGTGCTTTACATGCTCTACCTCATCAGCATCATGAATCCTATTTATGGAAGCTGGCCTTGTGCCAGAGGAGCATGGATGAGCACTTTTATTCCCTTACTATGCCAAGCATAGACTGAGCTATTCCTGTTTACCAGGGTTGCCTCTCTTTCAGAAGGCTTTAAATTATGGAATGAGAACCCCTCTTTAGAGTATTTCTGGAATCAAAGCTTTATGTAAGACCAAAATGGTTTGGAAATGTTCATTCTTTTTTTCTTCTGTAGGTTACATAAGTATTCTCTTTAAAGCACTGATGTTCACTGGGAGAAATAAGAATTCCTAAGGTTCATAAAGTGTCATTTAAAAAATATTTTTTATTTGTGTGTGTGTGTGTGTGTGTGTGTGTGCCTCTTGAGTGCAGTGCCCACAGATTCCATAAGAGGGCATCAGATCCTCTCAAGCTCTAGGCAGTGCAGATGCCATATTTGGGTGGTGAAAAGCAAATTGAGGTCGTCTGACAGAACAGCAAATAGTCTTAACTGTTGAGCCAGCTCTCCAGCCCCAATGAAACACTTTCTAAATACAAACATTTAAAGAAGTAATGTTGTGGTATTTGTATCCTATGGGACTGAATCTGTTAAGTTCTGACAAACCTGAGACTCCTTCTACAATAAAGATTTGATGAGGAATAATTAATAAAAAACTATTAGAATTATTATTTTTTATATTCCTTCCTTTCTGAATGTTTGTTTATCTACTTATCCATGTTTGTTTCCATATTTTTGAGACAGAATTTTGCTGTTTAGCTCTAGCTGGCCTGAAGTCTTCCTACCCCAGTCTCCAAAATGCTGATATTACATGCATGTGTCACCACACTCTGGATTCTTTATGTTAAATTTGACTTCTCTTCCTTTTTTCTTCTTAAAATTCACACTGAATGCATATGACCTTAATCCTAAAACAAGCACTAGTTGTTCATAATGCTATAAATACAATCCATATATGCTTATGTGTTAATAGAAAATTTGTATTCCCATATGACTATGTAATTTGAACTCCACCTTTGGGACTTTCATTGAACCTGTGGTTAGGTATATGAATAATTTTTAAAGCCCAATGAAAATATTGTTACTTCTTTTCTTTCTTTTTTTCTTTTCTTTTTTTTTTTTGTTTGTTTTTCGAGACAGGGTTTCTCTGTGTAGCCTTACACCTTTCCTGGAACTCACTTGGTAGCCCAGGCTGGCCTCGAACTCACAGAGATCCACCTGCCTCTGCCTCCTGAGTGCTGGGATTAAAGGCATGCGCCACCACCACCCAGCAGTGTTACTTATTTTCAAATAGTCCCAGGAAGAGGTGTAGTTGAAGTTTTCCTGGTCCTGACTGGCCCATGGTCAGGACAAATCTCTCTCACCTGCCAGTCCTGTAGCCACTGGGACCCAAGTAAACACACAGAGACTTATATTACTTATAAACTGTATGGCCATGGCTGAGACTTCTTGTTATCTAGTTCTTATATCTTAAATTAAACCATTTCTATAAATCTATACCCTGCCATGTGGCTCGTGGCTTACTGGTATCTTACATATTGCTTGTCATGGCAGTGGCTGGCAGCATCTCCTCCTCAGCCTTCCACTTCCCAGAAGTCTCCTCTCTCCTTGTCCCACCTATACTTCCTGCCTGGCTACTGGTTGATCAGCACTTTATTTATCAATCAATTATCCACAGCAGAGAGGCATTATTCTACTTCAGTGTTATGGACTGATTTCATTAACATACTAGGGATATTTCAAAATTTTAGCTTTGGTTTATTTAGTATCTTAGCGTAAATTTTCTTGTTACCCTAAAATAGAACATTAATATAGGTACAAATATCTGAAATCATGTATAAATATCCATAAAGGAGGCCTATTTATAATATATGCTCCTCTTGAAATACGTTTTTGTTTAAGTATAATGTAAGACACATGATACTAATAATTACCCAGCCACCCAAATAATCAATATCCTACTCTATCATGTCAAAACAATATCCAATGTCAGATAGCCTTGCTTCTACTGTACTTCTATGGCTTTCACTTAGTGAAGTGGCAAACCTCTAACTACAGACCAAAACTCTGGTGAGAGGATTCTCGTGTTGTTTCTACCTGCTTTCTGGTATATTCCTGGCCAATCCTTAACCATGGAGTTAGAGTAATATTAGAGTCACTTCTAATCAATACGTAGAAAAGGGGTCAGAATGTATCTGAGTTTCCTTTACTGTGATGTAACAGAATACATACATCTGGGGAAGTTATAATGAAGTGAAACTTATTTCTCACAGTACCAGAGGCTGGAAGTCCATGGTGTCTGATTAGGGACTTCATTGTTTGTCATCATATGGTAGAAAGCTGACAGACATTAGTTCAGCATTTGTATACAGTGTCTAAATGCATCATATTCTATATTCTATATTCATTCCATTTCTATAATGATGACCTCAGGTCATTCATAAAGGCTAATAACTCACGATCTGATCACCTTTTGATAGCTGCACTTCCCAGTACTGTTCCATTTGGGATTAGTATGGTTATGCATGACCTCTAGTGATTTACAATGAAGTGATACACTATGGTATGTTTAGGCAAACTAATGTGCTTTCCATGTTGAAAAAAGTTGTCTCTCATGACCATATCAATGTAGACATGTTAATGAATCTAAATTGTATTGTAGGAAAGGTCCATGTGTCAAGGGACAAGGGACTTGCCCTAATCAATGTTCAGTGAGGAGTTGGGACTCTACATCCAATAAAACTCAAGCAACTAACCTCTGCCATCAGCCCCTTGTGTTTGGAAACTGACTCTTCCTCAATAGATTCTTCAAACAAAAGTTACTCATGATCAACACTTTGTCCGCAGCTTCTGGATGAGAACTTGCACCAAAGGAAGTGTACCCAGAATACAGATCCACAGACATCATGACATAGTGGCATGTTTGTTTGAAGTCATTATGTTTGTGAAAATACTGCCATTCAGCAACAGGGAATCAATATAGGGATTCAGACAACAGTTTTCTTGGAAAGCTGCCAGGAACCGAATCAGGGCTTTGAGTTTAAGAAACATTCTCTAATGGAAAGTAAAGAACACTTGGGCCACATTCAACTGATGCATTCATGTTTCATAGAAAATATGCAACATCAGGGATTATAAAAATGTCAAACATACTCTATGATGATCAAAATATTATGCTTTCTGAAACTGTGGTTCTCAATTAATCCTAAGGTGGGAAGGGGCACAAAGTCTTCCAAATGTCTATTTATTCCAGACACCAGACTCTGCCTAAACTACTTGTAAATTGATTTTTCATTTTTACATATATATATATATATATATATATATATATATATATATATATATATATTATAAAATTTCTCATAATAATTACACACTGGTCAATAGAAAATATAAAGCCACTGTACCTATTTGAATGTCTTTGAATGAAAAAAATTGGCATATGCTATTTTCAACGTTACAGGTGCCTTTTTTAAATTTTGATTTTATCATGGTCTATTTTTTTTAGACAACACTATTGTTGGTAAATTTTCTTTTCAATTCATAAATGTTTATACAATGCCAGTAATAAGCGTCACCACTTAAATTCTACATGTGTTTATGCTCAGGAGTTGTACTGCAGATGTATCTACCCACTGGAGCTCCACAATCAGTTGTTCTGTGCATTTTTGACCCGTTGAGGTTTTCTACAATGGTCTCCACCTTTGCAAGACAAGTTTCTTTGATGGTGACTAAGAGCTGGATATAAGGATAAGTGCACATAAAGTTCCATAAATATCATGGGAGGTGGTTGGAATGTTTGCAAGATCCAGAGATCCAAGAAAACTGCCATGAGATTGTGTCTACTAGAAGTGATGTGGAATCTTCACCCAGGATATATCAACAATGTGAGTGCCTAAAAAAGACCTGAACAAGTACAACACCAGTAAACATGCTAATCAGGGAGGAGGGGAGATCTTTTGGAGATTGAACCACAAACAAAAAACTGTGGGCAAGGAAGACATGTTGAAGGCAAGAGAAATAGTTTTCCCCAGGGAGGAGCCCTAATTGTTTATCCAATACCAATTGGTCAGCCCTAAAACCATGTACATACAAGTAACATTATATAGACTGAGGAGGATGCATATATATGAGTATGTATATATATGCATATATATATACACACACATAAACATCTATACATATATACACATACATACATACAAACATGCATGTGTGCATGTATGTATGTATGTATGTAGCAATAACAAATAATGAAATAGAGGCCAAGGATTTGAAAGAAAGCAAGGTAGGGAAGCATTGGGAAATGTTGGAGGGAGAAAAAGGAAGGGAAGAGATGATGTAATTTTTTTTTAATTTCAAAAATAATTTTTTTTCTGGTTTTTTGAGACAGGGTTTCTCTGTGTAGCTTTGCGCCTTTCCTGGAACTCACTTGGTAGCCCAGGCTGGCCTCGAACTCACAGAGATCCGCCTGGCTCTGCCTCCTGAGTGCTGGGATTAAAGGCGTGCGCCACCACCGCCCAGCTTCAAAAATAAAATTTTTAAAGCATGTCGTTGACAAAGAAAAACCTACAAAAGTATGCCAGTGACTGCAGACAACAAAGTCAATAACACACACACACACACACACACACACACACACACACACGCACACACACACACACAAAAAACAAGATAAAAAGGATTTAATGTTGTATAATGTTTGTATTCAATCTATGCTTCTAGGATAGCTGATCTTTTCTTGCATGTACTCTATAGTAGAGAATAGATATCACCAGGATTAGTTTTAAAAGAGAGGAATTAAATTGTCCATGCAACACCATTAGGCATGCAAGAACAAACCTTCACAGATGCATGATAAACATTTCAATTGGATTACACTTTTTATAGCTGGAACTAAACTATAATTTTATGCTACAAGCATCAAGCATCTTCATGAATTTCCTATTTTTTCCATACAAAAGGTGTGATACATATTATAATTTATTCACATTTTGTACATAATTTACATGTCTGAAGTTAAAAACAAACAAAAATGTAGAGGAAATGGCAATGAGCTATTAGGAAAAACTTATCTTTAATACAAAACATTGATTAATGTTATACTCTAAGCCGGGTAATATTTACTGTATCTACATATTTGGCATCCTTGGACAGGATATTGACACTTTTTTGAAGAAGAATAAAATGAAATGGCTTAAAATATATTAGAGTGATTGTATGTCTACAGTAGCTTCACTGAACAGCATATTCTCTTGATCCACTGCTCCAGGACAGTGTGGAAACAAACTCCAGGAAGCTTCCACTGACCTTAGAGAGGGGAAGTACTCAAGCTACACTCCAATCTGGTAGGAAAATGTTCTACAGAGGGACCATATAGTTATGATAAGATGGTTGGCCTGTCTCTTTGCAGTGGAAATAAAACAATGTGTTGGATTTTCTACTGTTCATAGCAAATCAAGTTGCTTATAGGAGTAGTTACAAATAGTTCAGGAAACATTAGCATCACAGATGACTAGAAGAACATCTTCAAATCATGCAGTCTATATGGCGATATTTTAATTGTACTGAAATGTTATTTTATTTGTATGTTAATAAATAAAGTTGCCTGGGGGTCAGAGCTAATAGCAAGCCATAACAGAAACTTGGCGGTGGTGGTGCACGCCTTTAATCCCAGCTCTTGGGAGGCAGAGCTAGGCAGATCTCTGTGTGTTCAAGGATACAACCAGCATGGAGACACACGCCTTTAATCTCAATACCAGCCATAGAAGACCTGGAGGTTGATACAGACAGGCAGTGATGAGGAGGTCATGTGGTTGTGTTTACAACCAATGAGAAGGCAGAATAGAAAGTTTATAAAAAAGACAAGCAGACAGGACGTAGCTCTCTTGCTGAAGAGGACAATAGCAGCAGTGAAGGGTAAGGCTCTTAGCTCTGACCTCTTGGGCTTTCATCTTTGCATTGGCTCTGTGTTTCTTTTTTAACAAGACCGTTCATCTACAAGTCTACAATGAGTAGATAGACAATATGAAGCCTGAAATATTAAAAGGATTATTTCAAAAATTTGTCATGGACCTAAAGGGGAATCTGTTCTTTGATGAATATGGAATAAGAGTGGTAACAGCAAGACTATTGGATGATGGTGGGCAGGAGAGGGCTCGGTGTAAAGCAGTTGAAAGATACAAGTGAAGCAAAATGCACATTTTGGTCAGAATTGTTTTGTAAATGTCATTACTGTTTTGATTCTTTATAAAGAATAAGCCTGACTGAGCAGAATAAAATGCTCTCAGATATCAATTTTCCACACGCGTGAATATCCTACCTGTTTAAGCTATGAGTCATTAATATGACACAAACAACTCACAAGGATATAAGAAACTTTGTGGAGAATATACTCCTAAGTGGAAGCAGGTCACCTTGCAACCTAAAAACTGCACAAATTCCATACCCAGTGGCATACATGCACAAAATCATATAATTCTATGCTTCAACTATATACACCTTCAAATTAAAGTATTTGTACTATAATAGCTCATTAAGAACACAAAACCAAAATAAATGCAAACCACTATATTTCTCGTTGCAAAAATTTTGCTATACAATTTTATGGCAAACCAGATGAAATAACATCAACAAAATCTAAAGTCTGCAATAATGAAGTCAGCTTGCATAATTTGATGAGACATGTATAATTATAATGTCTGAGAAATCATCTCCTCCTAATATGAAGGGAGAGACATGGGAGAGTAAGGGAGGGAGGGTGGAGAGAGGGAGAGAGGGAGAGAGAAGTAAAACTGGACTTTCTTTTCCCTTTCTGTGGAACATCTTTCAGTTTACATGTGAATGTGTTTTATTCATTGTGTATCTCTGGAGAAAAATCAGGTCACCTTCAATGATCTTATCAGTCAAAGAAAATAGTACTGCTTCACAGAGCTATTAAAATGGAAGAGAATTAAAATGTATAAAAAGCTTTCAGATGGCAGGATCAAAGGGAAAAAGGTCACAGATGAGGCTGGGGCTGTTGCCTTTGTTGAAATTCATGGTTTTGATTAATATGAAGTTGTAAATGACTATAACATTGTAAGCGATAATAATGTAAGAACAAAGGCCAAGGACATTATAGAAATGCAGAGAAAAAAGCACAGAAGGGATTCTAACAATTGAGAAAAGTAAACACCAGGCACAGAATGGCAATAATAGACTGTGGGTCATTTCCTTAAGAATCTCAAAGCATTTTAGTGTATACCAATGATGTAACCATCACAGGGGAAGTGAGTACTGTTATCAGTGTTTCACAAAGATGGAAACCAAGGACAGGGCACTAAAAAAAATCAGTGCAAGTTCAACTCTTGGTGGTCAGCAGAGGTAGGGACCTTTCCTGAGCCCCAAAAACCTTAAATACTTGTGAATTGAACACAGCTTTCACGGAAGCCCATTTTTCTTAGTTCAAGTCTGATGTTCTTTTCAAGTGGCTGACACCCTCAATGAGCAATTGATTTATGCAAATTTTTCCAATATTATTTGAACACTGCTGAGAGATAAGTGGGTAAATGTTTAGCAAACCTGGATTCTTAAGCAGCATTTACAGAAGTGTCTTAGAGTGACCGTTAGGAAGAAAAAGGAAGACTAAAACACCAATTTGCTCCTTCGTTTGGGACCAATGAGAAAGATATTTTCATCTAACAAATTGTATCTTAGTTAACGTATTTAGGGGATTAATGGAACCCTATATTAACACAAAAGTGGGAATACTAGAATTACCGATATTCTCTTCATTAAAACTCACCACTTTTGTTTTCCCTCATTTGTATTCTCTGCTCATCACTACCTCTGACCTTGCCTGAAGTTCTTTCTTATTTTTACATTTGCACACTCTGCCTTTCTCTTCATTTTGTTTTCACTTTTTCTTAGTGAACTCATTTGAAAGTGAATTTAGAAAACTTCAGTTTCTGCTTCTAATGCACAAAACTAGAAAAAGAACTACCACAGAATTAGGCCCAATCTTAGCATGACAAAAATGAACTAACCAAACTGCAGATTTACAACTTCTCTTCAATCAAAGAGCTGAGATCACAAGAATACTAACTAACTCATTCAAAAAAGATGTGTATCTGCAGAACACATGGTACAATAGGTAACCTAGCATTTTGTTACCTGATGATAAATTAGCAAAGAAGTGTGGATCATTTAGATGTTCTAAATATAAAAGAAGGGTTTCACCAAGTTACCTTTTAGGGCAAGATGTATGAGATACAGGAGAAATTTGCATCCAAGCTATAGGCTGTCTTTGAAACTCAACAGAACCTTAGGATAATTGTCAGTGAGAAAATTAACATTGCACAAGACGCGGGGAAGAGACTAGTTATCTAAGGAAAGATGTGCCCTCCTCTGTTCTCCCAAGAGTTCACCAAGGCAGGGAGTTGGGGGACCTTAGGGAGTTTGGTGTACAATTATTGCAAATGTAGATAGAAAAAGGAAAGGAAGTAGAGAGGGGATGAAGGAGAAAGAGACAGAGGTGTGTGTGTGTGTGTGTGTGTGTGTGTGAGAGAGAGAGAGAGAGATAGAGACAGAGACACAGAGAGAGAGACAGAGAGAGGTTCCCGCATTACAGCCGGGGGGGGGGGGGATTCATAGGAATTTTGATAAAGTTGCATGTCTACAGTCCAGTCACAGAGAATATTATCTAAACTTGAGGCTTTGAATGACAACTGAATTGGAATACAGCTTTGACCATTACAAACCTGTGTCTGAGTAGTCTTTGCAGAAAGCACCTTAGAAAAACAAGGTAAAGAGAAAATTCCAAACATGGCGTAGTGTAGCTAGAGTTTTCCTGCCTTGCCCACAGTCAGGACAAATCTTTGTCACCCTCCAGTCCCACAGCCGCTCAGACCCAACCAAGCAAACACAGAGACTTATATTGCATACAAACTGTATGGCCGTGGCAGGCTTCTTGCTAACTGTTCTTATAGCTTAAATTAATCCATTTCCATAAGTCTATACCTTGCCACGTGGCTGGTGGCTTGCTGGCGTCTTCACATGCTGCTGGTCATGGCGGCGGCTGCAGTGTCTCTCTTCGTCAGCCTTCCACTTCCCAGAAATCTCCTCTCTCCTTGTCCCACCTACTTCCTGCCTGGCCACTGGCCAACCAGTGTTTTATTTATTGACCAATCAGAGCAATTTGACATACAGACCGTCCCACAGCACTTCCCCTTTCTTTTTTTTAAAAAGGAAGGTTTTAACTTTTACACATCTCCAAAGTCAGCTTGGTATATTTGGGAATTTGGGCGTAGCTTCTCTTACTACTTCCTGCTGGAGGGGGGCGCTGTATCTTATGGGGACACAAAGAAAATTTTAGGATCATGGAGTAGTCTGTGAGACCATATCGTCTGAGCCAGTTGCCTTGAAACGATTCTGGATGTTGGATCATCTGGGCCATGGTGTCATCAGAGACCTTGGAAGACCTTTCAGGTGGTCTTGGCTGGTCAAACCTGATGTATCTTAATCTGGAACAAATCCATAGCCTCTGGCTTTCTGTAGAGACAAAAGCAGAGCCTCTTTTCCAAAGCAACATATCCTTACATCTAAATTTTGAAGTCAAGGTACCTTTAAAATATACATTTTGGCATAACTCAACAGCTTTTGCAATCAAATGTTTTTCTTCAGCTACAAATATCAAAGAGAACATAATCCAGATTCTCTGTGTGATAGCCATCTTTATGTGGCTTATTTTTTATATTACCTTGAGCCTATTGCTTTAAACTGCAGCCTTTTAAGCCTGAAATGGCGCTGTGGCTGCTGGCTCCTCCCACTTCAGCTTCCCAACATGGCGGTGGTACGTTTTCCGCCAGCTCTGGGAGCCATCGTGGGTCTATGCTTTTATCTAAGCAGCGTGTAGCCCAGAAACCTCCTTTTTTGTTTTGTACTAGCAAAAGCTAAATCCACCACACAGCTTAATGTGCTGCTTGCAGAGGCCTCATTCCCGCCATACTGCAGATCGAGCGCACACACCAGGAACCCGCCAGTAACTCAAACCGGCAGCTGCTGCTCATTTGAGAGAGACAATTAGGAAGCTGTTTTTAGCTCCGTTTTAGAATCTTTTCTCAGGTTTTAGGTGGAAACTCTTGCCCTCTCGTTGGGCGCCATTTGTAGCTAGAGTTTTCCTGCCTTGCCCACAGTCAGGACAAATCTTTGTCACCCTCCAGTCCCACAGCCGCTCAGACCCAACCAAGTAAACACAGAGACTTATATTGCATACAAACTGTATGGCCGTGGCAGGCTTCTTGCTAACTGTTCTTATAGCTTAAATTAATCCATTTCCATAAGTCTATACCTTGCCACGTGGCTGGTGGCTTGCTGGCGTCTTCACATGCTGCTGGTCATGGCGGCGGCTGCAGTGTCTCTCTTCATCAGCCTTCCACTTCCCAGAAATCTCCTCTCTCCTTGTCCCACCTACTTCCTGCCTGGCCACTGGCCAACCAGTGTTTTATTTATTGACCAATCAGAGCAATTTGACATACAGACCGTCCCACAGCAGCGTAGTAGATACTGAGAAAAGTCTTCAGGAAAACCAGTCCTCACCATAAACACAAATGTCCTCAGAGGAAATTTGAAGATAGGGATGCATTGACTATTGTATCAGCACCCCTCAAGTTCACAGCTACTGAAGCTTCCGTGTGACTTTGCAAACTATTTATTCTGTTCTCTTTAACATAGAAACTATGTCTAGCTTCAACCAGAATCCATGAAAAATGAAATGGGCATCGGGGGTGTGGGTGGCAACAATGATACATGGCAGTCAACACACTTCAAACAAATATATCACAGATAAGTGAAGTTTAAATCACTGATAAACATCTACCAATTTCCTTGTAAATTCATGAATTCTATTTTTTATTTCCCATTCACAAAGTTCAATTTTTATCTTTCTAAAGTAAACATATATAACATAGATAAGGTTAAAAGTATCATTATTTTATCACACAGACTTTTAAAAATATTATGTCACATGGATAAATGGTTTCTAATTCATTTTTATTCTCCATTGATTTGAGTAATCAGTGAAAACAGTTATCTCCCTTGTAAACACTTTAAAAAATTTACTTATTTCTAGACAAAGTGACACATGCCTTTAATCTCAGAACTTGGGAGGCAGAGACAGGTAGGTATTTGAGTTCTAGGGTAGCCTGATCTACAGAGTGAATTCTAGGACAGCCAGGGCTACAAAGAGAAACTCTACCTCAAAACAAACAAACAAGCAAACAAATAAGTAAAATACTTATTTATTTATTTTTATTTTTATTTTTATGTGCATTTTGGCTGTATATCTGAATGCCCATCACATGTATGCAGTGACTGCACTGGATTCCATGTAACAGCTGGTTGTATGATATGATGTGTGTACTGTGAAGGGAACCCAGGTCCTCTCCAAGAGATCCAAGTGCTATTATCACTGAGCCATCTCTCTGGACACCCATGCCCTTATAGGTCCTTTTAACTACTGATTGTGTGAAGGGGGTGGCAGTGAATGCCTACGCTGTGCAGGGATGTGCTTGCTGGTGTGGGGACATGTGGCAATCAGATGTCAGAGTTCCACACCAAGAAGTCTTCTTCAAGCACTTCAGCATTTCTCCACCTAATTTCTTTGAGATAGGGAGGATGCTTACAATTTGGGCTAGATCGGCTGGCCAGCAAGCACCTGGACTTTTTTTTTTTTTACCTTCTAGACCTGGGGTTACACAGTTGTGCCTTCATACCCCAATTTTATAAGGATGCTGGAGATCTAAGCTTAGGTATACATTTACAGGGCAGGCATTTGCCCAGTGAGCTATCTCCATAGCTCCTTACTTTAGAAATTAAATTTTAGTTTCATGTGCAATTCTGGACTCTTCATGGCTTAATCTCTATAACTCAGGCATCTGCATTAACTTTGGCATGCTAACTAATCTCTAACAGCCTCTCTCCTCAACTATTCTTCTATAATTGGGCACCCTCATGTGTGGTCTGGAGACTCTTCCCTCCTCTGTTTCTGTCATATTTTATCCATACTTGTTTCTGAAGTCATTAAGGCTCCAAGTCATCCTTTTCCTTTTTTGTTCCACAGACATTCATTTTTCTACTCAATATTTCTATGTGAAAATAATTAAAAGCCCTCAAAGCCCTCTCAAGTCTGCATAGAGACACAACAAAATCCAACTTTAGTGGAGTTCACTTTTTATCTTAATTCAGAAAACATCATCACCATTAAATTACTTAATGAAATCAGATACCTTTATGCCTTCCTTGGCAGCTTTCAGCTCTTGCCTCTCTATAAAATATAATGCCACATCAACTTTCAATGTTTAAGTCTGTCCTATGTCTATTCACATACTCTCTAACTTTAGTCAGATTCTTCCAGCTACTATTTTTGGCCCTGATTGCTATGATTGACTTATGACTCTCATTTTTCCTTTCTCAAAGTGCATTTGCCAAGCAACAGCAAATCCCACATAGTTTGATTATTCTCCTCACTTTTTCTGCATTTTACAGCTTGAAATTCGTCAATATCTTTATTCAACCACAGGAAAAACTGAAATACTGGAACACAATAGTGAAAAAAGAAAGAAAGAACGAATGAACAGAAGAAAAAGAAAGAAAGAAAGGAAGGAAGGAAGGAAGGAAGGAAGGAAGGAAGGAAGGAAGGAAGGAAAGAAGGAAGGAAGGAAGGAAGATCCTCTAGTGTTTTGCATGATTTGGTCCTCCATTCCCTGCTGATCTATTAGCAACTTTCCTGGATAGTATCTGCATTATCTTCTTTCAATTGACACTGGGCAGCCTAAATTCATTTCATGTAGCTTTTTCTTCTTTATTTTTATGTTGTTTGCTTATTCTTATGTATTTCTCAAGTGTACCTCATCTGATGTTTCCAGTGAAACAATATTCAGTAAATACTCAGACTATAAGGAGAAAGGTCATTCTTTAAATATGTTTCCTTTGAACTTTCCAAAACAAGCAAGTTTGCTGTTACAATCTCTTAATATCATAAGTCATTTAATGCATTGATAATAAGTAGGATTTTAAGCATATAATATAATTACATGTAAAACATACATTGTTACATGAAAATAAAAGGGGATTACTTGGGAAGAGAAAAGGGACTGGGGGTACAGTGGAGAAAGGACAGAGGAAAAAGAGGAATATAGAGAAAATATATGATATACTTGAACAAAGTACCTTTATGAAACCCATCATTATATACTAAACAAATAAAAGGAAAATCCTCAGAGGTATGAATGTGTACATGTGAAAATAAATAACCACTGGAGTATAAGTGCTATGGAGTGAGCCAACAGCAGTTTTTTTTTTCAGTACTTTGCATGTAGCCTAGTCTTGGAAAGTTGCCCTCAGAAAAATTCACCACATTGTTGTTACTAGTTAGTTACTGATTTCAGCCCTGAGAGGACATGAAGGTGGGTCATTTTGTGAGATTTTCAGCATTCAGTGTTCAGGGTTACATTTAAAATGGACCTACAGAATACTTCAGCCAGAAAGCCTGGGAAGATCTGTACAATACTGCTACATAATCAGTTTGAAGTTCATGCTATTTTATTGTATATAGAAAGATACAAACTAAAGTGCCCTCTCTATACATTTGTAATTAAGGAAATAATTCTTCTCATTGCCTCTTGCAAAGTGCTTTACAAGCTCCCATGCCAATTAAAAGACTTTTAGTAAATTGTGTGTCTCTGAAGAGATGTACAAATTGTTAACGTTACCCCTGGCTGTAGCTAAATGAACAGGAAATTCTTTAGGGAAAAAAAGCAAAGCCTGTGTAAAAGTGAATGTATTGTGTGGGTACCAGACAAGTGCCTCCAGCAGAGAATTTTCAGAGAAGACCCATTTTATAAAGGGATATATTAAATTAACCAAGTTCTTGGAGTCTCTAGAGAGAACTGCAGTGATATTTGAATGAGAGCAAAGCTAAGTAGATGTGAATATAGAAGTTTCTATTACTGGTGTTTCTTCTGCTATATTCTATAATCCCTTTGTTAGGCAGAAATGTGGGACATGTCAGAAACCCTCACAAAGTCAGAAATAGGAGATAATTGAGAAGCCATAATTACCACTCCGTCAGCTTGCAAATAAAGAAACTTATAGATGGAGATATATCTGTATTTATGGTGTCAGAGAACAAACAATGGCATATTTAGTGTCAGAATACCGGTCCAATCCATTAGTCTATGTTCTTGTTTGTTTGTTTGTTTTAATTGTTCTGTGCTTTTTTTTTTTTTTTTGAAACAGGTTTTCTGGGCATAGCTTTGGCTGGCTTGGAAATCACTGTATAGACCAGGCTGGCCTTGAACTTAGTGAACTGCCTGCTTCTTCCTCCCAGTGCTGGAATTAAAGGTATGTGCCACTACTGCCTACCATAGTCTAGGTTCTTTACATACGAAAAACTAGGAAGAAAGGTTATTCTAGACAAAAAGGCTTAGATGACAGCATGTGCCTGTGGTTCCAGTGTGGGGGAGGTAGTGCCAGGAGGAACTACTAAGCTCATTGACCTGATAGCCTGTCAAGATTTGTGATCTCCAGTACAGCAAAAGGCCGTCTCAAAGAACAAAATGGGAAGTGATTGAGGAAGGTAGCCAGATTCAAACTCTGACCTCTCCACACCTGCAAGGACTCATAGGCACACCTACACACAAAATTTATCCATGTCTACATTACAACAAATAAAGAAGAAATATGAAAAACACAGCAATGAAGACAGTGCTGCTTGCTGCCAGAACAGTAAAATATCATCCCAGTTAGATGTTCAAAACAATTTTTAGAAGATCAAAGAAAGACAGGGGATCCATTGGTAAACTGCTGGGAACTTGGATTGGGTAGACAGCTGTTCAAATCTCAATTTTATGCTATGTCAACTGTGTGAAGGTGGAAATCTGCTGAGTTTCTCTTGACTCATTCTCCTTATTTAAAATGGAAATGTGTATTTCTTAACCTTCAGAATTTTCTGAGTATCAAAGAAAACACATGCAAAGGATTTATGGAAAACATATTTGCTCTTTTTTTGTTTGTCTTACTTGAACATTCATATTGAGTTCATGTGAATGTTCAGGTTACAGGAAGGGATTTAGCATAAGGATTAGGTTTCTAAAAGAGGAAGCCAAGTATGAAATAGACTAGCCAGAAGATCCTATATAACTCTGAGCAAAGAGAAAGAGGGCTATTCAATGCAACCACTGCTTAGCCCTGCAGTCAGGATGGTAAACTCTGCTGGTATGAAATAGATCCTGAAAAACATTGTCTCTTTAAGGCAGATGTCACAGCTGGCAGAAAAGCCAAGAAGGAAAAAGCGTCTTAAAATTGGAAGAGAAGCAGGTTTAAATGACCAGTGGCACTGAGTCAGCCTTGGTGTGACATAAATAGTGTCGAGTTCTCTGTTTTGCAGACCTTGGCTTGAACCTTTCTACGCCAGGATAAAGACTTTCCAGCAGGAGGACACATGTCTGATGTGAAAATGGGCAGAGATTTCTGCCTTTGATGATAAATGGCCAAGCTAGACCTGAAGAGCCCAGCACAGGAAAGGCCAGCTGCCTCTGAATCATTTTTACAAAGAGACAGCATGCTTCCTGACAGGTCTGTGGAAAGACACTTACCTTTGCTCCCAGGTATACTGGAGTTGCTTACTCCAAATCTGATTTTCATGTCAAGAATATATAACTTTCTAGAGCATATTTCTTTTGGAGTTTTAATAAGATGGAATGAGAAACATGAAAATACTGTTATGACAGGCTATTTCTACTTTTGACAAGAATATCTCAGTGCTATGACAAAAAGGCCATAGAGCATTGACCCGGACAGAATAATCTGGGATGGCCACTCAGCGAATGATATTGGAAACAGTCTCTCTCAGCCTTTAGTTTCTTTAGCTACAATTTTACTGCAAGAATTATATTTGATGAGTAATATTTATGAGCTACTGAGTCCAGAAGCTTGGGCTTGCTGAGAACATCAGTAGTAATATCTTATATCTTCCTTCCTAATGTACTTTTCTGTGTTAAAATCCGTTTCATTTTATTTTTTATCATCAATGTCATATGTAGAGGGCATGTAATCCTGTTGTTTCTGTAGAACTTCAGAAACAAAAAAAAAATGGAGTGAACACTCAGAAATTAAAGGCTTTTTTAAAATTGCTTCCTAAGCCGGGCGTTGGTGGCGCACGCCTTTAATCCCAGCACTCGGGAGGCAGAGGCAGGCGGATCTTTGTGAGTTCGAGGCCAGCCTGGGCTACCAAGTGAGTTCCAGGAAAGGCGCAAAGCTACACAGAGAAACCCTGTCTCTAAAAAACAAAAAACAAAAAAAAAAAAAATAAATAAAATTGCTTCCTAGAAAACAGAAGGTTTGAAGAGAGAGAACAAGGTATGGGCTCATGCAGGACTTCTTCCCAGAATGACTTTAGGGAGACCAACAGTAGAATAATATAGAAGTTCCAAGATAGCCATGCTGATTCTCAGTGGTGTGAGATTAAAGAGAATTTTTTTACTGAAAGGCAGAATGCAATTAATGCAGATAACTCTCTCTCTCTCTCTCTCTCTCTCTCTCTCTCTCTCTCTGTGTGTGTGTGTGTGTGTGTGTGTGTGTGTATTATTCTGATGTTATTTCTTAGGACATCATTCACTTCTCTTTTTATTTCCTTTCTTTCCCTCCCTCCGTCCCTCCCCTCCCTCCGTCCCTCCCTTCCTCCTGTCCCTCCTTCCTTTCTTTCCTTCTTTCTTTCTTGTTTTGTTAGATATAGATTATTTTATTCAACTGTCTGGTGAGTAAGCACTGAAGTCTACCTATCTTTGTTCTCCAGTACGAATGTTATATAGCCTACCACCTAAGCCTAACTTCTTATATGGATCTGGCCATCAAACTTAGGTCCTCATGCTTGTTGCCAAGGACTTTACTGACTTCATCCTCTCTCAGCCTGTTGTACATAGATCTTCAAAGGCACAGCAGCAGGTCTCGGCTAGGGCACTATGCTCCCCAGTAGACATTTGAAGAGGTTGAAGGCAGTTTTTGTGCAATTTAAGGGTAGAATTACTAGTGAGGACCAGTAGGTAGAAACAAGGTATCCCATCAAGTATCCTACAGTGCAAACAATGGTCCTCTACAGTAAAAAAAATTATCCTATCCAAAACACAGTTGATTATCACTCAAAGGTGTTAGGACTGAAACTCATTGGCAAACAAGAAAACAATTCTGTAACCAGAATTTTGAAGTTAAATTAAGGATTCCCTAATCTATGTTCTTATGATATGCTCTACATATTTTGATACCTATAATTATGGATTTATTTAAATTTAAAGTTTGATATGTGGTCTTAAGAGCTATGTTATTCACCTGTTATAATTGACACAGCATGAGTCAGCATTTATGTAAAAATAGTTATCTTGTGCCCAGTAAGAAGTAACTATATATAGTCCAAGGATTAAGGAAAGGCATAGTAAATTTATCTCTATGACCCGGCATTGAGTGATACACACAATGTGATAGTCACGGGCACTAGCCAACGTTGTTACTTCAGCCATTCCTGTTGTTAGAGATATCAATGCAGTACACTCACACCAGGACTTCTGTGGTAAGAAATTTCCATTTCTCAATGTTTACACAAATGAAAAGTAATCTAGAAAACTTCTTCCACAAAAGCATGAAGAGACAATGCCCAACAGGGCCTGTTCCCTGCCAGGAACAATTTATAAACCAAAGAGCAGAGGTAGGATGGACACTCAGGTACCTTTTTTTCAAAAGATATACTCTTGGGGATGAAGTGCATGGTGGTGCATGTGTGGAAGAAACAAGGAAAGGAGATAAAGAGGCAAGTGTTCAGGAAGGCAGGAGAGCAATTCTTTGTTTTAATGGTTTGTTTGTTTTGCTTTTAACACTCAGTTCATTTCTGGAAGTTGTTTGTGCTAGGACCAGTTAGACAGCATAACTGACAGGGAGTTTGTATTGATGTTTTTAAAGCCACTTTGCTTTTTTTTCTTATTTATATTAAGGTCTTGATTGCTGTAAGCCTGGAAAATTAAAAGGCTTAAAATCAGTATCCTAGACTTTCTTCATTTCATTTCCAGGAGGTGTATGATTTAAATAGTCCTGGTTACCTTCAGACCTAATGATGCCACAGTGTGAGGGTGTGTATGCTGATTTGGTGGAGAAAATTACTGGTTTTCCCTGCCTTATGATTTTTAGTTATTTTTAAATTATACATTTTGAGTTTTTAATTATGTATATTGATAATAGGTAGGTAGGTAGGTAGGTAGGTAGATAGATAGATAGATAGATAGATAGATAGATAGATAGATATACAGACAGATAGACAGACAAACAGACAGTTAAGTGATATAGATTGTTTGCTTGCACTGTGAATGCAGTGATCCCAGAAGAAAGAAGAGAGTGTTGATCCCCTGGAACTGGAGTTGCAAGCTGTGTGTCTTCAGCATCAGGTCTTACTATTATTTGACTATAACCAAAAACATTAGCAGTACCCTCTAGTGTTTGGGAAGTGTAAAGGCCCACTTTGGCCAACAACTCAAAAAGACATGACCCATTACTAGTATTATCGCTTTATTTGGTAGCATAATGTATCTTGTTTGGGCACTGTCTCCTTCAGTATAACGTACTTCCATTCAAATTATCTATATATTTTAGGAAGCTTCTCCAGCAGCAGGTTTCCATATGGCATCTCAGACTTTAATGTTAGTTATCCCTCCCCATAGTCTATTCTACACTGATCCCCCGTTCCACTCCTCATTTAATCCTCTTACCCTAATTTCACTTTATCCCTTTATAATACTGTATTATATTCCCCATACATGAAAGAATTCCTCTTTCCCCTATGGTCTATTACTAAAAACTTAACTTCTAAAGCTATTCTAAATGAAATGAACATATCCAGAAAAACAAACATTGCTTCTAAATTTAGCTTTTATTTATCATACGTAGTATGTTGGTTTGAATAGGAATGGTCTCATAGACTCCTGAATTTGAAAGCTTGGCCCAAAGGGAGTGGCACTATTAGGAGGTGTGGTCTTATTGGAGTACACATAGCTTTGTTGGAATAAGTGTGTCACTGTGTGGGTGGGCTTTGAGGTCTCATATGATCAAGCTACACCCAGTGTGGGACAGTTTACTTCCTGCTGCCTGTAAATCAAGATGTAGAACTCTCAGCTCCTTCTCCATAACCATGTCTGCCTGCATGCTGCCATGCTTTTCAACATGACAACAATGGAGTAAACCTCTGAAAATATGTCAGCTCCATTTAAATGTTTTCCTTTATAAGAACCCTGGTCATGTTGTCTCTTCAGCACTAGAAACCCTAAGACACATAGTATTGTTTTAAGTATTTTAAAGTAAATTTTGTTTCTGTTGAAACTCTTCTCACATCTCTCCCCTATCCCTGACCACCCCTCACATCATCAATAATCTCCTCTCTTTCATATTTTCTAAATTTTTTGCCTTCCTCCCCTCCTGAACACATTTCACCTTCTAGTAGTCTCCTTTCATATTTCATAACCTGTATCTATAGCCTATACTCTTATCTAGATATCTGTCAAGAGATGGTTGGATAAAAATTGTGGTACATAAAAAGATTTATTAAGTGAGAAGTTATTGACATGTGTCTCTAAAGCATGATTGTGTTATGATAAAATCCAAGACATCCTTGAATATGAATAATAACAAAAGGGAATTTTATTTCTGTACACAGTAGCTGTCTCAAACTAATGCCTAAATGTGCAGCATGAATTCTAATTGGTCTTATTAGGGTGAAAGCTGAAAGATCAGAGAAGCAGAGCAGCCAGCCACTAGAGTTCTTACCTCTACCAAATCCTCAGCCTAAAAAAGAGCTGAGCTCCTGTTTCCTCCCACCTTATATTCCTCTCTGCTCAGCCATAGCATTTCCTGTCTCCACTTCCCTAGTGCTGGGATTAAAGGTGTGAGATCCCAAGGGTTAGGATCAAAAGTGTGTGCCACCACTACTAGGCCTCTGGTTGTTAGTTCTGCACTCTGATCTTCAGGCAAGATTTATTTGTGAGAGCACAAACAAAATATCACCACATAAATGGTGTGCGGCAAAATCTTTGAGAAAAAAATAACTGTGATTCTCGGTTCATATGCCCCTTTTATAAGATAATTTGCAAGGCTTTCTTTGTAAAAGGAAATGTAGTATACATACACAAAGAAACTGTATTCAGTTATAAAGAAACTAAACCATAAAATTTGTAGGAAAATGGTGGGTCAGGAATGGATTACATCAAATGAGATAATAGAATGGGATAAACAAGAATCATTTGTACTCTCTTGTATGTGTATTCCAATCAATAAGGTCAGTTTTTGAGATGCAACAATAAATAATCTCCAACAGTATAAGTCAAAAATACTGAAGTACTCTTTTTCTGGAAATATTAACATAATATAAGATTGCCATATAACTTGGAATTTCTGATGAACTAATTATTTACTAAACTAAGAATTCTTTGAGACATTTTAAATTTCATAATGACTATATTTTATCAAAAAGTAGAAAATTTGTATGAGTTACCCAACTATTTCAATTAAAATGACAACCCAGCCTTGTAGGCTGTCTAGATTAGCAAAAGGATTAAAAGTTGGCTACTTTTCCCCCCAGAGACTTTTTTCTTGCTGGCTTTCACAGTAATAGAGTGCTATGCATTCTACCAGAGAAGAAAAATAATAATTAATTTCACCAAACTGTAAACCCTGTAAGCTACATCAATGGCTAGCTTGGGAAGACATGACAATTAGAACAATAGTGTTGTGAATATCAGAGAGAAACCAAACACTTTCTGACTAGCTGGATCAGCCATAAGATGAAATCCATATCTGGCAGTATTGTCAGTCCAAGAAGCTGTGACTGTGTAGGTAATAGCCCTAGGAGAAAACATACTGCTACTATTCTGCTAAATGGACATAGTATTAAATTGACTCCTAATGACTTATCATTATACCCATAGATTAATGCATCTCTCAACCCTCATCAGACAAGAAGTCCCACCCTTATCAGAGCATGTATTTGCAGTGAATAGTTGCCCTGAAAGGTGGAGCTGGTTTTGCTGAAGAGTGTGTTGCCTCTGGTAAGCTGAACACACTTCAATAAAAACCCACCTATCAAGAATAAAAGAGCTAAATTGAACTTGATTGGTCTTATATATATATATATATATATGTGTGTGTGTGTGTGTGTGTGTGTGTGTGTGTGTGTGTGTGTAAAGAGGACACAGAGATGCGTGTATAGGGGAGGGGGGTTGGATAGGATGATAAAAATCCATTACATCAAATACCAAAATAACAAATAAAATAATTTGGACAAGTTTTATTACAAAATAGTAGCATAAAGCACCTTAGAAAATTATAAAGTAATAAAATACACAAGGATTCTAGTGGTAATAATAACTTTTCCGGGCTGTCAAAATGACTCAACAGTTAAAAGTACTGGCTCCCAAGCCTTGTGACAGGCTCAAACTCACATGGTAAAAGAACAAGTTGTCCTTGACTCACAGGAGATTGCATGTGTATATACCCACCCCACAAATATCACTCAGTCCACCAATAAATCAATTTACTTATATATATTTTAGAAAGTAACGTGTCCACCTTAGCTCTTAGAGGCAATGATGAAATTTCATATCAGTTGCTTTCCTCATTTCTGTGACTAAAATGTCTCACAGAAACAACTTAAAGGAGGGAGAATTTATTTAGGCTCACAGTTTCAGAGTGTTCAGTCCTCCTTCTGTGGGAAAGACAACAGAAACTACTTGGTTCATGGATAGCAGCAGTCCATGTATAGTATAGAACAAGAAGAAAGAATCACAGGGAAGAAATAAGGCATAAGAATAATCTTCAAAGTCTTGCCCCTAGTGACCTACTTTCATTAACCAGGCCCTGTATCCAAAATGCCCCACAGCCTTCAAAACAACATCATCTCCTATGGGCCAAGTATTCAAAGCATCAGTATTCAAACTATAAAGAGTCTCTTCATATTACGTTTTAGCCTCTTGTTTAATCGTTTGTATTAAATAAAAGATGGATATTGAGGATTAAACCTGGATATGGTTAGGATCCATAAAGAGAAAACAGTTAAAAGGAAGAAGGATCAAATGCAATGCCATAACCAAGTATCACCACCCTGCTGAGGATCAATCACATACAACCTTTGTGGGTCTGATATCTCCCTTTTATAGTATGGCTTCTTTTCAAAGTATTTAGAAATATATAAGTTTCTTAAAGAACATTTAATCTGGAGTCCTGCCATGCTAAATAAAAGAAACAAATCCTCTGCAGTCTGTGTGTTCTTTGATAGCAACTCACACAGCTTTTAGAACTAAATCCCAACTCTTTAGTAAGTTCTCAGTGACTAGCACAGCTTTTCCTTCCCTTCATCTTTATTTCACACATTTTTCCTTTTTTTTGTGCACTCCATTGCAGATGCTCTTGCCATTTTCTTTCCCAATGATTTAAGGATTTTGTTGCCCCGTGCCATGAATGCTATTATTCAATCACCCTAAGACTCACCTCAATCAGAGTTAATATCTTTCTTATTTCAAGATTTATTTCATTTTATTTTTATGTATGTGTATTTGTTGTGTGAGTTTATGTAAATTGTGTGTATACATGTACCTATGAATTGTGTGTATGCATGCACTTATGAATGTCATAATAGTGTGTTGTATCCCCTGGAATTGGAGTTACCTCTAATGGTAACTCCTTTGTTAGGTGCCTGGTACATTGCTAAGTAATGAACAGGGATCCTCTACAGGAATACTAAGCATCCTTAGTGCTGAGTCATTTCTCCAAGATCTAGAGTTAATTTCATAGTCACCAATCTATATTCATTCCTGTAAAGCTGTTTCCAAACTTCTATTTAAAAATAAAATTGACCCACATCATATGAACTCTTCCATCGCACAGGAAGCTGCTCGAGGGCAAGGACATTTAACTCATCCTTGACTCTCCAGAATCCAGAAACCCAGAATCCAGAAACCATCTGGAACATGGAAAAGACTCTAAATGTTAACAAAGAAAGTATGTGCCCTGGGGTTAAACCCCAGTGTTTATTTTTATTCAGATTGATCCATCCCTGTTTTGTTTACCTGTGACATTAGGCAGGTGCTGTCACTTGTGTGAATTCCTGATTTTGTATTTTAAAAAAAAAATGAAGTATAAACTGTTTCTCAAGAGTCTCCATCTCCTTTTTCATTGTATTGTATATATTTGTGAATTTTCACTTATGTGCTCTTTTATGCTTAGTCAGAACTTAGAGCAGCTAGAATATTCTTGATGCTGCTACCAATTACCCACAGGTTTCAAGGACTAAGTATTTTATCTTCCCATGATAACATTTTGAGATATACTTAGCTCTACCTCCTAGAGAGTCTCAGTCATGTTCAGTTGTAACCTGCTCATGAATAAACACCATCTTTCCTCAATGTGGTTCACTCACCTTATACTGGAGTGGTACAGGATTATCATCAAATAAATTATTTTCACTAAAACAGTTGTCTCAGGACCTGGAGTATCCAACCCAAAACAGAGATTTCATATTTTTTTCTTAGAAAAAAGATCTGAGACTCTATCTTGTAGAGGTATTTTAAATCAGATATAAGTGTTCAATATATATTTGATTTTGGCATTTTCTCCTCTGTGGAACAGCTTTTGAGAATATTAGGAAAATGTATACCCAAAGACAATCTGCATTCAAATACTATTTCCATCCCAAACTAACTCATTCCATTCATAAGCTGATTAACTGGGCCTCATTTCCTCCTATATATAAGAACAATGCAATTTCAATTTGCCTACTCAGGGTTTGTGGTGAGGATGATAAAAGATGTAAAAAACTAATGAGAATGCAAGTCATATAGAAAATACCAACAGTCACTTGATGATTATTAGTATCCAAATGACATTTCAAAGATTTTTTTTTTTATCTTATCCAGTATGGTGATATTTTATTATACTGAAATGTGATTTTATTTGTATGTTAATAAAGTTGCTTGGGGGTCAGAGCTAACAGCAAGCCATAGCAGAGCTGGGCATTTGTGGCGCACGCCTTTAATCCCAGCACTTGGTAGAAGAGCTAGGTAGATCTCTGTGTGGTTAAGGATACAGCCAGCATTGGAGACACACACCTTTAATCTCAATATCATAGAAGACCTGGAGGGCTGTACAAACAGGCAGTGATGAGGCAGTCATGTGTTTGGGTTTACAACCAATGAGAAGGCAGAACAGAAAGACTATATAAAGACAAACACACAGGAAGTAGGTCTCCTTTTCGGAGAGGTCTCTTGGCTAACTGCAGCACGCGGGTAAGGCTCTTAGCTCTGATCTCTTGGCTTTCTTTTTTGCATTGGTTCTGTGTTTCTTATTTAATAAGACTGTTGGTTACATCTACAAATGGCGCCCAACGTGTTGACAAGAGTTTCCACCTAAAACCTGAGAAAAAAAGATTCTAAAATGGAGCTAAAAACAGTTCCTAGTTGTTTCTCTCAAGTTAGTGGCAGCCTGCGTGTTTAAGCTACTATGGTGGGTTTCTGGCATGTGTGCTTGACCTGCAGTTTGGCAGGAATGAGGCCTCTGCAAGTGGCACATTAAGATGCGTTGTGGATTTAGTCTTTGCTAGTACAAAACAAAAAGAGGTTTCTGGGCTACATGCTGCTTTGATAGAAGCATAGATCCACTATTTCTGAGAGTTGACAGCTCCCAGAGCTTGCAGAAAATGTACCACCACCATGTTGGGAAGCTGAAGTGGGCGGAGCCAGCAGCCACAGCACCAGTGCTGTTTCAGGCTTAGAAGGCTTCAGTTTAAAGCAATAGGCTCAAGGAAATATAAAAAATAAGCCACATAAAGATGGCTACCACAAAGAGAATCTGAATTATGTTCTCTTTGATATTCGTAACTGAAGAAAAACATTTGATTGCAAAAGCTGTTGAGTTATGCCAAAATGTATATTTTAAAGGTACCTTGGCTTCAAAATTTGCATGTAAGGATATGTTGCTTTGGAAAGGAGGCTCTGCTTTTGTTTCCACAGAAAGCCAGAGGCTATGGGTTTGTTCCAGATTAAGATACATCAGGTTTGACCAGCCAAGACCCCCTAAAAGGTCCACGATGACACTGAGGCCCAGATGATCCAACATCCAGAACCGTTTCAAGGCAACTGGCTCAGACGATACACCCTCATGGACTATTCCATAATCCTAAAATTTTCTTTGTGTCCCCATAAGATACAATGCCCTCCTCCAGCAGGAAGTAGTAAGAGAAGCTACGTCCAAATTCCCAAATTATATGTAATTTTACTATGTTAAAGTTAAAACCTTCCTTTTTAAAAAAGAAAAAGAAAAAGGGAAGTGCTGTGGATATCGTTCTGTATAAATAAAACACTGATTCGCCAGTGGCCAGGCAGGAAGTATAGGCGGGACAAGGAGAGAGGAGAATTCTGGCAAGTGGAAGGCTGAGTCAGGGAGTCACTGCCAGCCACCACCATGACAAGCAGCATGTGAAGATGCCGGTAAGCCACGAGCCACGTGGCAAGGTTTAGATTTATAGAAATGGATTAATTTAAGTTGTAAGAACAGTTAGCAAGAAGCCTGCCATGGCCATACAGTTTGTAAGCAATATAAGTCTCTATGTTTACTTGGTTGGGTCTGAATGGCTGTGGGACTGGTGGGTGACAAAGATTTGTCCTGATTGTGGGCAAGGCAGGAAAATTCTAGTTACAATCCAGTCTTGACACATGGAACACATCAAAATTTTAGTATGTTTTGACTCACTAAGCAAATTCATGCAAGATACTTTAGAACATAAAAGTATAAATCAGCTATGGATGTTCCTAGTCAAGGTTTAAGGTCTGTGCTGATAATAATAAAGGAAAGACACATACCAATGAAGATCTATAATGTAAGACATGGACAACTGCTACAGAAAATACAGATAGCTAAGTTTATGGATAATTATTGCACATTGGATGAGTATTATTTCCAGGTAGTACCATGTAAGGTTGAGAGATAAGCTGAAACTTCCCCAGGCTTGTCAGAGGTGGTGTTTGTGTGTGCAAGGCTGGTGCACCTTTGTCAGCCTAAATGGTCTCTGACACTTTTGATACAGGAGTATCCTTCCTCCAAGCATTGGCACTTTCCAGATGTAGTAGAAATTCTTGGTCCAGGAACCAAAGCACATTGAATAATGAGCATCAAAACTATCAACTTATATTTCCTTTTCTGTATGTGTCTTTCCCAGGGGATTGTATGAATCGAAAAAAGAGAGATTTCCTGTGAGTTGGTAGTGAGGGTATTTAGAGAGATCTACTGGTTCAGAATTGGGTCTAAAAGGAAGAATCCAAATGTGTGCTCCAAAGGACAAGAAAGTATAAAAAATGGAAAGTGCATGGAGTAGAATTTAACGGCTTTTTCAAAGTCAGGCTATGCTGAAAGGCAACTTCTGCTATGTCTCTGTCACATTATATTCAAGTTATTTAATCTCACCGATTTTTTATTTCCTCATATACAAAATGGGAATAGTCATGACATACTTCATATGATTTTGGGTAGATGGCATCTTCTAAAATCGCAATTCAGTTAGAGAAGTAACTGTTGGGAGCCATGCAGCCTAGTCTCAGGTCAGCATATGACTGCCTATCCAGTGGTTTTCCTCAGAGAAAAGCACCTGTGGAAATAAATTCTCACATGGCAAGGACCAATAGTCCATGGGACAGTGTAGGAATTTGCAAAATCGTGCATCATGCATACTCTTTTCTCTCTCATTACGTTGGTGATCTTTGGGAAGATTTTAGTTTTACATTGTCAGTCACATACTTAAGAGCTGTGATTTTTCCCCTGGAAACTGTTCTTTCTTGAATATCCCCCCCTAATATTCAACAGGAGGCTAATGCTTCTCAAATCTTTTATCTGGAGTTACTAATTATAACTCCCAATCCTGTGAACTTTTCTGATTCAATAGAGACAGTTAGGTACATATGAGAAAACAGCACTTGGAACATTAACTGTGTCTCACAGTTCTGGAAAGGAGAGTAGGGCATGCATACACAGAACAGCAGAAAAGCCTCAGGACTACACATAGTGCCAACTGTTGAGAGTAAATTCCCCGGACATCATGTATAGAATCATTGATAGGATCCGGTATGCTGCAGAGGAGAAAATACAATGTAAAATATAAAATTGGTAGGTCCATCTTTACCATACATACATAGGAGCTTATATTGGTGGAAGAAGTGTGGTATAGTGAAATGGGAAAAGAGTGCTTTATCAAGGTCTGCTTTTTACAGAGAGATTGAGCCATGGGACTCTGTTGTGGAAAAGGAAACTGTACAATAATATATCTTGAAGACATGAAAGAATTGTCTGGGTTTGAGTATTGTTGCCCTTAAAGCAGTGTGCCCATGTCTATTACTTTTTAATTTTGCAACTGCAAATAGATGCTAGCTGACATAAGTGCTGCAGAGCAGGATGTGTCTGGCTGGATATTCAGTTAAGCCTGAAAAAAATGCTGAATTCTATGTCTAGAATAAGGTTGTGCAGGAGTTGGGAAGGTGTATTTGGGGAAGCATAAAGGGAACAATTGGGGCTTTCATAATGATCATGATATATTTCTTAAACTGTGATGTATTTCTTAAAGTCAAAATAGAAGCCAATAATAAAGCTTTTCATGTAACCCAGATAAGAGAAAAACTGTATTTAAGTGTAAATAATGATGGCCTGAGTTATTCACGGCCACTGGAGTGCAATCCACTCGGTGGTCAGAAGTTTTCTTTGTACCAACACCCCTTCCTGCTGCAGAACCTGAACCCAAGTCAAGACTGAACCTGGACAAGTAACTGAAGTCACTTTGTGTGAGACATGCAACGGAGACTTAATGTGGCCTTCACAAAACATCATTACAGAAGGAAAGGAAGACAGATTCTTGGAAAGCCACCCTGGGGACATGGAATGCCTTCAACAGGAGGTTAAGAAAAATCCAATTGGTTGTTCAGCAATGGAATGAAGATCAAGGTGTTTTATCAAAGCAGATAGTCTACGGCAACTGTCCTTCAGAAGTCTGCTACTCAGAAAATTCCATTGCTCTGAAAAGTGTCTGAAAACTAAAATGAACAAACAAAAAAAACCTAAGAGATGTAAGGTGTGCTTTGGCTCTTATTATCAGAAGTTTCATTTAGTCAGTTAACTTCTTTATTTTTGGACCATGGTGAGGCAGACCATCATGGCAGGGGACATGCGGGGGGGAAAAAAAGTGGCTCCTGGCAGACAGGAGGCAGAGAGAAGGAGGAAGCAGGGGAGTGAGGGACCAAAGAAAGGCACCGCTCAATGGTATGCACTCAGGGATCCTTTTCCAGCCAGGCCCCAACTTCCTCAGTTCTCACACCTTCCAATAGAGTACCTACATCTTTCCTCTAATAGTAGGTTAATTAACTGATGAAGGGAGAGCCCTCATGACCCAGCCCTTTTAAAAAGCTTCATTGGTGAAGCTTCATCCTTTCATCATGGATGAAGCCACCAATATAGAAGTCTTTGTAAAAGGTGGTAGTTAAATACCACATGGAACATAAGATTACTATATTTTCCTAAAGCAAGCATAGGTTTTACAGAAAAGAAAAGATGACTTACAATCTCCTGCAAAGTCCTACATGGGAATAAGGCAAACAGAAACGGAGCAATAGAAAAGAGTGGAAATGAGAATAATAAAATGTTGTGGGAAAAGTGGCTCACTTATACTAGACAGAAGGAGGATCTCATTAAATGGCCCCATTTCATTCAAGTGCTTGGATATTTCACTAGTTAGAATACTGGATGATATACACTTGGTGTGTGACAATTTCTAATCATAGAAAATAATATTGAAGAAGCAAATGACACTTCTGCTCTTCTAAAAACCTCATGAATGATATAAGATGAAATGATAAAATGTCATCTATTCTTTATTTTATGGAATAATGTACCAGTTGTCTTAAAACAAAACAAAAAAACTGACAACGTTGTACCTCTGTGACAGGATATCCCTTCACAGTCACTTGTATTTCTTTTCCTTTTGGTGAGAACTTCACAAATCATGGCCAAATCAAAAGTAAAACAACCTAGAGGTACATTGATTAAAAGGATCATTAGCTTTTCATTATTATGTATAAAATAGCACAGTCTACAGACACGAATCATAAATATATTTTAAAAAACCTGGGTAATGTAAGGCAAAAGCAGACTTCAGGGGATGTTGCAAATAGCTTTGATAATCAATGTAAGGGGTAAGTTTCCTTAGTGTCAGTAGCACAGTGAGGTACTCAATGTAAATATTCAAAGTGACAAGAACCATCTGTGCCAATGCTGATTAAAACCCTGAGTATTCTGTCTCTGGTAATATTTGTCTTGGATTTAAACAGTATATTAATCATACTTTACATAACAAATTTTATCCTCTGAGAGCCTCAGAATTCAACAGCTGTCACTGGGGAAATCAAAGTACAGAGATTTGATAATTTGTCCACATCAGGTATGACAAATTTGAGTTGTACTAGTCAGGGTTCCATCAAGACCTTAGAGTCACTATAAATGGTTTCTAATAAGGAGTTTCTTTTAAGAATGATAAGGGAGGGGGGACAAAATTAAGAGACAAAGGGTCCCAGTGATGTCACCAGTAAGCCCTTTTGGTCCCTGGACATGCAAATAGCAGAGCTTGCAGAGTTCTGTGGAGAAGTAGGAAGTTCAGATTCCAGATGAAAAATTAAGATTGTTGCCTTTGAAAGTAATAACAGGCTTGAGGTCATGGTTGGCCAGACCCAGCAGTTCTTGGTTAAAGGAGCTGTATACAAAGAAGGAGGCTGATCAAATTTCACCTGATCTTGTGTGTGACATTGATAGGATGATGCTGTCTATCCCTTAGGCATCTTACAAACATTCCCTCCATGGTCACCTCAAACACTGAACTGAACAGAAAAGTAAAGAGATTGAATTCTAGTAAAGTTAAAGTTGTCAGTCCAATGATGGTCCTTAGGATTTCTGAAAGCAGATTTCAGGTGAAAACTGAAAATAAGCACTAGTGTAAACTGAGAATTTGTTGGAGTAAGTGCTTGGTATGTTAATGTGAAACATGTCCAGGGTTGTTCCATATATTAGAAGTTTGTGGGGTCAGAATATTTTCATACATTGATTTAGCAAGCTACTTAGTGAACTTTGAAAACTGAGAGAGGAGGAGGATATAGCTCAGTTTTAGCCATAGAGTGGTATCAGGCTAGCACAACTCCAATGTCTTGTGAACATTGCTAACTTGTATCTCCACTTGGACAGTGAATGTATTGACAAGCATTTCAAAAATAATGATTGGGAGCTATTTCACGAGAGAAGAGCAGCCTGGTTTTCAAGCAGGTTTTCTGAGGCTGTGCAAACTTTTTATTCTTTGTTTATAAATGCTTTCTGAAATTCTTATGTGTGCAAATACTTGAAAAAGATACAAACAAAAACAATAGTCCCTGCCCTTTCTGACACACAAAACATCCACTATTGTCTCCTGGCTCAGTGTGGAGAACCAATTACAGAGCCCATCAGAATGTTTCAGGAGGGTGTTGCTCTTTACTGAAATGTTGTTTTGCATTCTCTGTGTACCAAATCTGTTCTATTGTGAGCTCCTGGCAAAGTGAGCAAGAAACACCTGTTGTTAAATGCAGATTTGGTTTATTTAATTACATGAGAGGAAAGAACCCCTTCATCTGTCTTTCTGTAACCTCTTAGGTACACCTATAGGTGAAAATTAGTTTCTTAAAGTCAAAAACCCTGTTATCCTTCTTCCTAAATTTATCACTAATTTTGTAGAATAAGCAATGTATCAAAATGTATTAAAAAAGAAAAATGGAGAATATCATCTGCTAGGTGAAAAATTGTGAATATGTGTATGCACATGTTTCCTGGGAACCCCGAGTATTCTGAGTCTATAATATTTGCCTTGAATTTATTCAGTACATTAATCACACTTTACATAATAAATGTGTAAGTGTATGCTTATGCCTTTAAATGTGTATTTATCCTCAAGGTCATGATGGTCTGACTTCTAATTCTTTAACTGATTTTACATATAGTTTTCCTGGATAGCACTGTATATGTCCAGAAATAAAAAATGTCAAAAAATAAAGAGGCTAAAACTAACTGTCTAAATAGAACAGCCTGTAATATAAACTAGAAAAACAAACCTCTCTCTCAAAAAATGTGTACACCTTAGTGCTTATGCACATAAATATACTTAGTTATTATCAAACTTACTAGATAGTGAATATGAAGTACATAAAAAACAATGAAATGTATAATACTCTTTATCATAAACCACATAGGTAATTTGGTCATTGTAGAACGCTTGAATTGAACATTAAAATCAAATCCAGGTAGATGCTAGATGTGGAACAAGGATGACCGGACTGCTAATCACATCACCAGTGAGGCTACCTGGAAAACGGGACCCCAAGAAAGACACGGAGAAATGGATGAGATCTACATGAACAGCCTGGACATGAGTGGGAGCAATGAAGGGTGAAGGTTGAGGGAAAGAGAGCGGGAGATCCTAGCTGGATCAAGAAAAGAGAGGGAGAACAAGGAATAGGAGACCATGGTAAATGAAGACCACATGAGAAAAGGAAGAAACAAAGTGCTAGAGAGGCCCACAGAAATCCACAAAGATATCCCCACAAAAGACTGCTGGCAATGGGCGAGAGACAGCTGGGACTGACCTACTCTAGTGATGGGATGGCCAAACACCCTAATAGTTGTGCCATAAACCCCATCCAAGGACTGAGGAATCTGGATGCAGACATCCACGGCTAGGCCCCTGGTGGAGCGCTGGGAGTCTAATAAGTGAGAAAGAGGAGGGTTTATATGAGCGAGAATTGTTGAAACCAAGGTTGGATAAAGCACAGGGACAAATAACCAAATGAATGGAAACACATGAACTATGAACCAAAGGCTGAGGGGCCCCCAACTGGATCAGACCCTCTGAATAGGTGAGACAGTTGGTTGGCTTGATCTGTTTGGGAGGCATCTAGGCAGTGGTACCAGGTCCTGGGCTCATTGCATGAGTTAGCTGTTTGAAACCTGGGACTTATGCAGGGACGCTTGGCTCAATCTGGGAGGATGGGACTGGACCTGCCTAGACTGAGTCTATCAGGTCGATCCCAGTCCTTGGGGGAGACCTTGATCTGGAGGAGTTGAGAATGGGAAGTGGGCTGGGGGGAAGGGGAGGGGGGCAGGAAGGGAGAGAACAAGGGAATCTGTGGCTATTATATAGAACTGAACAGTATTGTAAAATAAATAAAAAAAAATTGAAGATGTAGAAAAAAAATCAAATCAAATCAAATCCAGTCTCTAGTTGAAATTCAACCATGATTTGATGATGGGAATTGTATCCCAACACATCTTTTCTTCCCCCATTGCAAATTTGTGATGTGCCTGATGATCTTGAACCATTTCTCAGCCTTGTAAAGTTTATGTTGATATACTAAAACTCTTTAATCAGAAACACTAAAGTCCTGATGTTAGTGTGTGCCAGTTTGTACTGTGTAAATACTTACCATTGTTAACTACAAACTCACACATACCAGGAGGAATTAGGACAAAATGTACAATAACTTATCATGATATAGCACTTCTCTCCACTCACAGAAATAGCTTTAAAATATTAAATAGTGAAATATTCAAAAGTACTTCAGATATAGTGAATTTTGTATACTCCTGAGCCTTTTATCTTAATAACACTCACTGTTTCTATACCAAAATATTAAAACTTTGGTTATATTAAACAGCTAGCTTGCAAAGTTCCTAAAAATACACTCAGCTATAGAAGATTCAGTAACATAGCAAAATATTTCAATTGTTTTCTACTGGAGATGGATAAACATGGAAAGAGTGTGGAAGTTGGGGGTCAGTGTCAAATGTTCCATGGAACTCTAACAGAATCTCAGTGGCCCTGTTATGCTACAAGCAATTATCACTATATCAGCAATGTACAACCTCAGAGACGGTATCAGCATCATTTGGAGAGTGTATGGTGAGTTTAAACATTGGTGAAGACAGTTTGTTGATTTCTTGTCAACTTTACCTAAGGCACAATGCATACTTATTTATTTATTTAATATATTTATGCATATTTTATAATACTAGAGATTATTCTATGACATTATTTATGTTAGGCAAATACTCAACACTGACATATACAGCAGGTCTTTTCACTTTTTTTTTTTTAAGATTTATTTATTTATTATGTATATAGAGAAGGGAGCCAGATCTCATTACAGATGGTTGTGAGCCACCATGTGGTTGCTGGGAATTGAACTCAGGACCTCTGGAAGAGCAGTCGGTGCTCTTAACCTCTGAGCCATCTCTTCAGCCTGGTCTTTTCACTTTTTATTTTAATATAAGATCTCACCAAATTACTCACTGTGACCTTGAACTTGGGATGTTAAATGTTTCTCAGAATGAGAATATATTTGAGAAATGTGGCCTGGATCTAATCAGAGATCATCAAAATGAAAAAAAGTCATCATTTTGGAATCAGAGATTAGGGAGCAAGGAGAACACTATTGCTCAGAGAATTATTCAGAGTGAATGTACATTTGACTTTGACTATGAATAGTTGGATTTGGAGAAATCCAAAGAAGAGATGGATCTGAAGGAGAAAGAGGAAAAGACGTGAGAACTTTCAAGGGGGCCCAGTCTTACATAAATGAAGGAAACAAGATATAGAAGATGGGAGGCAGAGCTCATGACATAAGTGGAACTGAATTAAATGGAGGAGTTCCAGTATTTGTTGAAGGAAATTGCATTTGAATGCTTGATTAGAGAGTTTGAATTTCATAGGAAATGAGATGTGAGGCAATCCTGACATAGAGTAATGGCAAAATAAGTTGTATTTTATGAAGATCTGTCTGCACAGCAATCAGTGTCAAAAATATTTCTTGGGAAGAATAGAGGAAACCCTGAAATATAGAGAACTCCCTGGTAGCTACTTCAGAATTCCCAGAAGAGGTAATCAGGTACTAACAGGACTGATTACACTGGGGCAAGAAAGGAATATATGAATACAACCTAAGATGAAATACAGGCTGCTGTTATTGATCTTGGTTATACCTAAGAACCCCCATTGCTGAAGACAGGAAGATCATGGTGTTTACCTGGAAGCTTCAGTCCTACTGGCTAGATTTCATAGTTCTAGAACATAATATGCTACTACTTGGGGATAAAAAATAACAGTCCTACTCAGCAGAGAACCCTGCCAGCTACAGTAATAACATGTCTTGTATAACATAACTTTGTGTAATATGGTGCAATAGGGGTATAAGTGGTATGGAAGCAACAAACCATTTTCTAACTGCATTTGAAACTTACTCTGCAAGATAGAAATAAATCTGTGATTGGGCATTTCGGAGTCTGTAGGGAGATCATAATCTTATCATTCTTATAAATTGATAAAGTTTTAAATTGCCTTCTAAGTTATCTTTATACACATAGATCAGTAACTCTCCCAATCCTTATTAGAGAAGCTTCTTTTTGCAGTAGGAGGTGATTAATACAGAGAGCAACACCTGGTAAATATTCAGAGAATATGATACCATGGAGTGCTCAGCTCTAAAAAGCATAGCTACATCACACTCTTATCCCTAAGGTCAAAATCATCATGCAGGAAGGAGAAGGCAAAAAGACTGTAGAAACAATAGGCAGTGGGCATCTGCAGTGATACTGTACTTGCCAGACAAAACAGTTACACTGCAAATGCGAACTCACAGAGAAGAGTCTACATGTACAAGACCTGTACAAGATCAAGCCAGCCCAATCTCAACAAAGATATAGAGGAGGGGGCTCACAGTATTTGACCACTTGCTAAGGTGCCTTTGGCAAATGGTGGCTGCTGGGGAATGAGTAGTCAGTTTTCTTTAGCATATAGCCCCTGAGAAGCTGCCTATGCTCCAGTAGACAGTGCTTTACCTGTACAGACTTTATAGACTCAGTGAGTTTTAAAAAAGAACACATGAAATAAGAAGAAATAGTGGGGAAGAAATTGAAAGGGGTGGGGGAGAATGGGTAGATGTGCTCAAAATGCATTATATGCATGTATGAAATTCTCAAAAAATAAACATTTGCTTCAAATTCTGAAAAAAGATAAAGTACAGCCTGAAGGTTGTAAATATTCTGAAAATTATGGTACAACACTTACAGGTATCTGTATCTGCTACTCTCAAATACTAATGTGACATTGGCTATATTTTAAATGTGACCCTTCTTAAACCAACCCAAGGTATAGGTCCTTGTATAGGTCCTCTATAAGACCAGCAAAGACTATAGACTGCCCCCAGCTTATGATTTAAAATAAATAAAATAAAAACAGCCCAGTGCCAACTATTGTACTATGATTAAATTATTTATGTTAAAATGTGGATTAGAATAATATCTACTAAAATTATTAAAGGTGTTTGAGAATGTTAGATTACT